>NC_056733.1:927794982-927987482 GCF_019279795.1 Protopterus annectens | reverse complement strand
TTAAATTAGGAGAAAATTTCTTGCATGTTTACTTTCTGCTAATCCTTTCATTGCTGGGGAAATTCTGTGCTTAAAAGCCAAGGCTCATGTTCACTCCCCTGTGTTGACCTCCGTGACCTTTGTTCCTTCTCTTGGAATTCTGGCTTTTCCAAAGATGACTCTAGCATGAGTGCAAGAAGCTCTAGGCCTATGAGAAGCTGGTTGTTCCCACCTGATGGTGGTGCTTTTCTGAAAGTGTCATTCTTTCCAGATTTAGTACAAGTGCAGTCTAAACAAACCTTAAATTAGTAAAGGTTCTTTTATTTGTGTTCTGCAGATATCCCTTTCTGCAATGTGTGTTAATCTCTGGTTGTGTTGTGTGTATTGTAGGCAGCTTTGACAGTGATGTTTGTTAATCTTGGCATCATCAAGGGTAATATTTCCTGCCTTATACCATCTGATCAAAAGCAGAAATCTGGTTCATTGCACTGTAGTAAAGCACTTCCAAGAGTTTTAAATGGGAATCTTAATGCAAGGCTTTATGACCTAGAGGCTGAACTGGCTGACCTAATGGAATTGGAGGACAAAGTTTGTCTCTTGGAAAAATTGCACTCTGGTTGGCATTATTTTGGTTTGGCAAATTTTGTTGCTTCAAGCTTTTATATATGGAGGCTTATTTAATCTTTATAAAGACTGGGACTCCGGCATTGCTTTATTTTGTACAATGTAGTGTTTAAGTGTTAATTTTCCATTCTCCTTCTCATAGATTGACAGTGGCAACTTGTGTCCTCTGTCAGAATGGATATCCATCAGTTACATGATGTTTTATTTTCCAAACATTGCACGATGAGTAATGTACCAACTTTTTCTGCCCCTTTTTTTTTCCAAGTAAAGCGATTGCAGTGGAGATAAAGCATCCATCATACTGCCATATTGCCCTTGATGTGCATTGTCACTGTCATATTGCCCCTGATGTACATTGTCACAAGAAATCCATCAGGGTCAGTGCTGTGAAAGAGCATTACATTCAGGCTGGCAGCTGTAATTTATTCAGAATTGCACATTTGTGCTGTGGACACTTTGTCGTCTTTGCACAGTTTAACAGTCCACTGCAGCAGTGATGTGCCTCTTGGAATGACAGCTATGTGGGTATTGGGGTCATGAATCCATCCTTCTTCCTTCTGGGCTCCCTGTTTTCAGCTTGGGACAATTCTGTTCAGACATTTTGTACCCACAGAGGGCCTAAAAAGTAAATTTTAACAGCTATGCAACACTTACTCTGCATGTGGGGACCCAGATGTTTTTTACACTAGTAGCTGGTGAGGGAATAGTAAGGAAGTACTTGTTTGCAAAGTGCTCTGTAAAACAGAAGATCTGATGTAAATCTTCATTCATTCCTTACTGATAGGACTTCGGTTCC
Source organism: Protopterus annectens (assembly GCF_019279795.1). Taxonomy (NCBI): domain Eukaryota; kingdom Metazoa; phylum Chordata; order Ceratodontiformes; family Protopteridae; genus Protopterus; species Protopterus annectens. The sequence goes on along the minus strand of NC_056733.1, from coordinate 927,986,083 downwards.
ATCCTCGGAACTAACTCTGCCAATACAGAACTTGTGCCAGCCAAAAAAAATAACTGTAGCCAAGTCCTACCCATAGTGCCCCTCTCCTTTCTTCAGATCTCGTTTGCCTGTGTGCAGTATAGTTAAGAAAGGATTCCAGAATGTTTGCGATAAGTAACTTCTCAGAGATGTTAATGTTTCTCAGGTCTCAGAGTTAATTGTAGTAACTGATGTTCTGTCTTTGTTATGCACAGGTATCAGCAGTTTCAGCCATCATTCTGTCTCTGGTGCATCCAGCCAGGATCTGAGCAGCCTGGCCACAGACCTCTTCATGCCTTTCCTCCAGCAAGAAGGTAAGTGCCGAGGGTTGCGATAATGGGAGGGAAGAGTTCTGCACGTTACTTGTACGGGGGGAATACACCATTGCAGGGATTCTTAAAGGCCAGCACTAGGCGTACACTGTGTGTACTCTTTGTGGTAACCTTTATGAATCCCTCATGTCTTGTATGGGAGGAATTTGTATTAACTAAATTTTATGGAGTAGGTCCCAACATACTGTAAGAATTTCTTGCATCCTTGCACCTGCAGACCTGGGTAGTTTAGGAGTTACATTTGTGCTGCAGACCTCGGTAGTTTAGGAGTTACATTTGTGCTGCAGACCTGGGTAGTTTAGGAGTTACATTTGTGCTGCAGACCTGGGTAGTTTAGGAGTTACATTTGTGCTGCAGACCTCGGTAGTTTAGGAGTTACATTTGTGCTGCAGACCTCAGTAGTTTAGGAGTTACATTTGTGCTGCAGACCTCGGTAGTTTAGGAGTTACATTTGTGCTGCAGACCTTACATTTGTGCTGCAGACCTCGGTAGTTTAGGAGTTACATTTGTGCTGCAGACCTGGCTAGTTTAGGAGTTACATTTGTGCTGCAGACCTGGCTAGTTTAGGAGTTACATTTGTGCTGCAGACCTCGGTAGTTTAGGAGTTACATTTGTGCTGCAGACCTCAGTAGTTTAGGAGTTACATTTGTGCTGCAGACCTCGGTAGTTTAGGAGTTACATTTGTGCTGCAGACCTGGGTAGTTTAGGAGTTACATTTGTCCTGTGTTTTTCTGGGCTGTCCTATGTGAGACAATGAAAGCTTTACTGTTTCTTCACTTGTGGGTTATCTTATTGACTTTGACGATCCTAATGAACAGATTTCAGCAGATTGCACGCTTTTAGTATCCATGATTGAGTTTAATCTTTGTGGGGATGGTCGTGTGTATTGAAGATATTTGTTCACCAAGTCCCTTTATGTTCAAAAGAGACAAAGCCTGGAAAACCTGGATCAAAACCAAAGAACTTCCCTCTCTGCACAACTATAGACATCTCAGAAATCTTACTAAAAAACTAACCAATGGTGATAAAAAATCCTTCTACAACACTGCCCAACTAAACAGCAAATCCAACCCCCCAAAAGTTCAGGTCCACCCTTAACAAACTTCTTTCTCCAGGCTTTCCCTCAAACCCCTTGCCCCTACCCCAACACTTCACCCATAGAAACAGACACTCTGCTTAACAAACACTTCATATATACCATCCAATCACTCACTCCAACAAATAACACTACACCACTGTCCATCCCTCCCAACCTATCTAACACCCCTCCTTTCTCCATACATCCTGTTTCTACCTCCTACATTCGTTCCCTCCTTTATAAGCTCAAACCCTGTTCCCCATTCATAGATAGTCTATCTCCTACATTCCTCAATAGCTTATCCAGTATCCATACTAATCAATCAATCTATACAGGAATCCACTGTCCCAACCCCCTGGAAATCCTTTTTTTCGCCATCCCTCTACATAAAGGTGGAAACTCTACTGACCCATCTAACTATCGCCCCATAGCTATCCTACCACCCCTCTCCAAGATTCTCGAAAAATGCGTACACTCACAACTCCTAAACCACCTCCTCACATACAGTCTTCTCACTCGCTTCGTCTCAGCACAGTTTTCGTCCTAATCAGAGCACTACTACTCCTGTCCTTCGCCCATACTATTGCAGAAGCCCTAGACAATAGTAAACTAATCTCCTGTCTTTTCCTCGAACTTTTCAAGGCCTTTGATACAGTCTCCCATCCCCTTCTGCTATCAAAACTAGCTATGCTTAATCTATCCTCCTCCTCCCTTGCCTGGTTCTCCACCTACTTATTCTGTAGACAACAATCCGTGAAATGGCTTTATTCTCCTTTCATATCTGTTCCAGCAGGTGTACCCCAAGGCTCCATCCTGAGTCTCCTCCTTTTCAATGTATTTACTGATGACCTCCACACAGCCTGCCAGCAGTCATCCCTCATCCATTATGCCGACGATTCCACTCTCGTCTCCATCTCTGAACTTCACACTTGCACACAACAGGTCTTCCTATCTACCGAGCAATGGCTAACCAGTAACCTTCTCATTCTTAACACTAAAAAGACAAAACTCTTACTTTTTCGTCCCCGCTCACTCTCGCTCCACAAATCAACCTTTACAATCACTTCCTCAAATAACACTACTATCAAACCAGAAACCACACCAAACTCTTAGGTGTAATCATTGACAATGAGCTTAAATTCAATATGCATATACTTCAAAGCATAAAAAAGACACACCAGAAACTGGGCTTACTTTACCGTAACAAAAGATTCTTAACAACTAGCACAAGACTCTCCCTTGCCCAAGCCTTTCTCCTACCCTCCCTCACTTATGCAGCCCCTGTATTCATTAACCTTAAAACTACAGCCTTAAATAAACTCTAACAAACTTATCATAAGATAGCTAGATTTGCCACTAATGCCCCATATAATGCACATCAATGCCTATCTTTAAATTCTCTCCAATGGCTTGAGTTCCCTCATGTACTGCTTCTATCCCAACTTCAAATGCTACACACACCATTCTTTACAACCCTTCCTCCTGTCCTGTTCTCAATTCCCTCATCTCTTGCTATTCTCCAAGTTGTACTCTCTGTTCCTCTAATCAACTACTACTCCATACTTACCAACCCAAAAAACAATAGGAAACTCTCCACTCCTCTAATGAACTACTACTCCATACTTACCAACCCAAAAAAAAAATAGGACCCCCTCTCCGCTCCTGTAATCAACTACTACTCCATACTTACCAACCCAAAAAAAAAAGGAACCCCTCTCCGCTCCTCTAATCAAGTACTACTCCATACTTAACAACCCCAAAAAAAAAATAGGAACCCCTCTCCACTCTAATCAACTCAAAAACAATAGGAACCCCTCTCCGCTCCTCTAATGAACTACTACTCCATACTTACCAACCCAAAATAACAATAGGAAAACTCCTATATAAATATTCAACTAGCCAAGCTTGGAACAATCTTCCCAAAAGACTTGCGTGCCATCCATCCACCCACCCCCACTTTAAAGAAAAACTTAAAACTCGTCTACTTAACACTAAGATCTGTCCCTGCCAAGCCCCAACCTAAACTGTCAACACCCCTCCCTTATCTACCCCACATACAATCTCAATGCCTCAAACACAAACAAGTTATTCTACTCTCTATACCTCTCTCCTAATGACTAATCTACTTCTTGTAAATATGTAAATAAACTGTTTGCCTCTGAATTGTAATTACATATACTCTGCATTATACATACTTTGTATTACCTAGTTCACCACCTGCCTTACTGTTCCACTTACTTTTATTAATTAAGCAGATTGGTCTTACATTGTCAAGTTTATATCTTTTTCTGTATACTTTGTTGTTAAATTGGAGCTTTTCTCCTCTGGTCTCTGAAAATGGGCCACAAACCCAGCTGGACTAACCCGGTTAACAAATGTCAATAAATAAATAAACAATAGTGTAGCAGCTGTCTTGTGTGCACAGTTCTAGACAGAGTTGGAAAAATCGTCGTGTAGTATGTACAGTGTAATGTAAGGATGAAGTTATTTTGAAAGGTCCTTTGATTGCACTCTGATTTGCTGCGACGTGTAGCCATGTACCAGAAGGAGAACCTCCGATTACACCAACTTAAAATTAATTTTCAGTTTTAATTTTTGGATTTGAGCTTAATTGCCAGTTATTTTGGCAAAGAGAGATAGTCGCGCACTGAAACTTAAATAAAATTGAAACCAGAGATGCAGCTGTTCCCCTTAGGAACAAAACCCCAGAAACAAACCCACATGTTGGAGCCATATCGGCCATCTTTATAATAAAAGGAAAATAATTTTGATTAACAGTAAGAATAGTAATTCCCAGAATGTTAGAGCCCTGAAATAAGTAAACAGTTTAGGAGCTTAATAAAATCCACCAAAGCCAAGTTTGAGGCTAAAATAGCTACCCAGGCCAAAGACAGTCGCAATGCATTTTGTAGTTGTGTTCGGAATCTGACAAGTACAATGCAGTAATGTGTTGAGCCGATTGTGAATGATGTCGCTTACACTGAGGCTGATTATGTAGTGACCCTACTGACTGATAAATTTAGCTCTAACTTCACTCGTCTCCCCTAATGATATACCTGAAACTGGCTCGCTTCCAGTTATTGCACAAGACCAAGTCCTAAAATTGCCATCAACAGCTGAAAATATTGTATCAATGGGTCCTGACAGTATCCCTGGATGTATCTAAAATAGCATGAAGTACTATTTAACCACACTTCTAACCACACTGTACCAAGCAAATGGAGAGCAGCTAGAGTTATTCCCCTTCATGTAAGGAAGACCTTCCCCAAACCCAGGAAATTACAAACTCCTAAGCTTTACCAGCCTTGTATGCAAAGCCATGGAAAGACTTATGGAAGTAATCAATCAGGATACAGGGAAGCTCCAAACGTTGTAACCTTCTTAGTTTGGATTTGTCAGGAGCAGCTCATGCTTACTCAACTGTGTGTATTTTCTTTAAAGGTCACCAGAGCAATGGGTGAAGGCAAAATTGTACACACCTGCATACCTAGACTTGACTAAAGCTTTTGACACAATTCACCACTCAGGCATAGTTACAGAAAAATGCTGTTTTGCCAGCTGGCTTACAGATAGGCTGCAGATGATCAAAATAGGGCAAGTTACCTCCACAAAGACTAGTTACCAGTGGAGTCCCCCAGGGTTCTGTGCTGGAGGTCTCTCCTGTTTGGCATCTTCTTTTCTGAAGTAAAAGTCAGTACCAAAGGGCTCTGGCTGTCTTGCTGATTAAGTTTGCAGATGACTACAAGCTACGTGCAGTCATTGACTCGACAAATGACTTGGCCATCCTACAGGAGGAGGGTTGTCCCTGAATAACTGGTGACAAAATCGTGAATTATAACTAAATGGCAAAAATGCATTATTGTATTTTTTGGGAAGTCCTCTGCTCAACAGAACTACCATGTTGACAACACTCCTCTAAGAGATCACCCAGTTTGTGATGTGGGAACTTAAGTGGACAGTTAGCTGACTTTCAACCAATATGTCTCCATTGTTGTGACAAATTCCTTCTATATTGCACAACTTATAAACAAATGATTTGTGTCTAGATCCAGGGATGCCATTGTCCCCCTGTAACTCGGTCCTCATTAAGATAGTCATTGAACATAATGCCCCCTTTGGCATGTATATGTTCAGGTATGGGTATGTGCAACAACTGTAATACCCACAGAGTTACCTTAGTAAAAGGATACAAAGCCTAAACATTGTCCTTCATGGACCAACTCAAAGGCCTCTCACTATACTCAGTATCCTTCAGACTGCTAAGAGATGACCTATGTCTGCATACAAGGCATCCTCCAACCCATTACCGCTGGATTTACTGCACATAAGTCAAATGGCATCCAAAGTACTTTGTCTAGGGATCTAAACTTCTTCTAGAAGGGTTTCTATTAGATGTATTATTGATAAGCTCACCAGCCTGGGCATAAACCCTTATCTCACAAGATGGATCGCAAACTGGCGCTCAGACAGATCCCATAAAGTAAGAGTAGCGGGATCTATGTCCGAATTCAGACCAGTAACGAGTGGTATGTCTCAGGGCTCTGTCCTGGGGCCCCTCCTGTTTGGCATATACTTCTCAGAAGTACAGGCAAGCACGGAAGGGCTGTGGCTGACTAAGTTTGCAGACTACTGCAAACTGGGTGCTATAATAGAGTCTCCGGCCGACATGGAGATCCTCCAGAAGGGCCTAAATGAGACTGATGCATGGTGTCAAAGCCATGGTCTCAAGCTAAATGCAAAAAAATGCATAGTAATCCTCTCTGGAAAAAACAGAGTAACCGCAAACTACAACATAGGAGGTAATCCCCTGAAATCTGATGAAGAAATAAGGGATCTAGGGACCCAAGTAGATAGTCAGCTTTCCTTTGATAACCATATTGCCAAAGTGGTTAGAAAATCCTTCTATGTGACCCATCTGATCACGAAAGGGTTCGCTTTAAGATCTTAAGGATGTAATTGTGCCCCTCTACTCTTCCCTCATCAGACCCATTACTGAGTACAATGCACCAATTGGAATGTACCTGGCTAGACAACTCCAGGAGCTGGAGAGACCACAAAGGTACCTAACCAAGAGGATTACTGGCCTCAAACAGTTGCCCTATGCAGCACGATTGAAAAAGCTTAGACTGTTCTCTGTTGCATACCGCTTTCTCAGAGGCGATCTCTGTCTAACGTACAGAGCCATGTCCAACCCAGAATTGTTGAACATGCTCCATCTTAGCAAAACCAAATCTACTCGAGCTACACGCTCTAGGGATATAAACCTCAACACAACAATGAATAGAACATGCTGGAGGGATAGATTCCCTTCGCAGAGACTTCCCTTACTATGGAACAGGGTCCCAATCTACATAAGACAGAGCCCCTCACTATCACTCTTCGAGGAACCTTGATGAGTGGATGGGTAACGGAAAGTCCACACCGGGGATCACACCAACAGCACTACTAGATAGGGGCCAAGGTTACTAGCTGCTAGTACAAGGGTCTAGGGAACTACTAATGGGGCGGTGAATACCGCACAACGTGGCTGGGCTAATATATGCCTTCGGGCAGATAGTCCAGTACCAACCTATGAACCTGTGTTCGACAGCTTAGGTTGTCGAATGCCTAATTATTGACACCTAAGCGTTGAAATTTTAAAATCTTGAATGGCCACATACGCAAATTCTTTCCTCGGGAAAGAATTTGCTTGGCCGTTGTCAGGGATTTGCCCTTTCCCCAATGTAGAGCGATCTTGGAGTTAGTATATTTAGTTGTGTGTGTGTGTGGGGGGCACAGCCCCCCACTATGTTTGGGTTCAGAAGTTTGTTTTGTTTCGCGTTGACCTGGCGAATTCTTTCCCCAAGGAAAGAATGGTCATTCGTGATTTTTAAGTTTCGACACTTGGGTGTCGATGTTTAGACATTCGACAACCTAAACTTCTGAACATGTAATATAGACCCTTCTAGAACATCAGCAGAACAGTTTGTAAGGAAAGGCATATCTCGCAGAGGATACTGCTGCTCTGGAGCAGACTCCCCATCCAAAGCCAAGTTCATCCATGTCCATATTCAACCATAAATTAGATCTGTGGATGGGAAATAAATTTACCCCAGGACTGCCCCCTGTGCTGCTAATGAACAAAGCTCTTAAATGCTTTATCCAATGCATAGGTCTCCTGAAATTATCTAGGGTATGATCCCAGTTATTCTCATTAGGGGCAATATACAAGTATTGACCATGGGATGGGTAAGGCCAGTCTATTACCACATAGGATAGATTATTTTGAGCACAAAAAGGGGGAAATTGGCTAGGTTTAAAATGGCCTGCAAGAGAAATCAGCTGTATAGGGCAACGGATGTGGTGGTGGTGGTGGGGGGGGGGGGGGTGCTTGATGGTCATTGAGGCAGAGGAAAAAAAGGATAACGTTCTGGTAGTACATGGGTACGTGGCTGTTTTTTTTGCCAGACAAATTAACTGATCTTTTCTGAATGCTTTTCAGCAAGTGGTTCAGACCACTAAGTCTTGAGACTAAGGTTAAGTACAATATTTATACAAGTATTTGTATACATACATGCACAATATATTTTGGGTGTGCACTGAATTACCAATGCTACATTACATCAACTTTCAATTAAAACATGCACAGACCACTGAAATTTTGATGATAAAAATGCAAAACACACACTAGTACTTTGCATGGGTGGTGGGAGCTAAGTTCCTGAAACATTTATACTCCAACTGTAAATGCCACTAATTGTAAGATTTTATGGTAGTGAGGGAGGACGATAATGGAGAACACAGAACCGCACATAAGTGCAAATCCAGAATACGGAGTGATGTAGTTATGCAAAGTCCAGTGTTCCTTGTTATCCCCTGAAACTATTTACTTGCACTAAGTATGATAGAAGTAAAAAGCTTTTAAGTGTTGTTGAGCACATCTCTTGGCTGTCCATCAAAAAAATTCTTAGCATTTCCTCTCTGCTTTTACTGATTGGTGAGAGTAAGCACAAAATTATCATTTTGTGAAATCCCTCCCCTTCAACTATTTAAATTTATTGGCCATCTCACTGTATTCCATAGTACCAGAATAAAAAGTGACCACCGCCTTTCAATCTGTCTTGCTGTTTTAAAAATAGTGACTCTCCACTAAAACTTAATTTTTTTAGAAAGGTGAAAATTAAGGTACCTACTTTCTCATCTAACTCCTTTAGTGCACACTGCAGTCTTTAGGATAAATCATTTTTTTTTCATCTTACCTTTTAAGCATCTATTGCAAGACCATCAGTTATTGGAGAGCCCACATTCTGCCTCTCAGTAGTCATTTTGGGATTAGTGCTTCTGTTTTCTCCTGGTGAAAGAAGGAATGCAGTTGCATTAATTCATGGACTGATCACCAGAAAGCTTAATAACTGCTTTATAGGTGACTGTTTGGAATCTGTGCTTATATTCTGATCCTGGTGATAGTAGGAGCAGAGTACATTGATTCCTGACTCTTTCTGGTTGGAGAGTGAGTGTCTGTGCTTTAACGTACCCGAATGGTCTGGTTGCTGTTCGAGGCATCTACCAGAAAAAGGCTACAAGCCTGGAGATTCTTGCATCATCTGGGTCAAGACTGTGGATCACCAAACAGGCCATGGCCTGCTTCTCATCTTGGGATTGGTGCTAACATTTTGCTTCTGGGGTGAGAAGAAGCAAAGGAGTATTGTATCCCAACAGAGTGAAGCTGTGCTGAGACCAGCAGCATTAGTAGTAGCCATGCAGTAGTCATTCACACGACTCACCTCTTTTTATCATTCTTGACAAGCTAATTCTTTATTTTCAGTAAGTACTGCTTGATTTCTTCCTTACTTCAGAATGTCTGCCAAAATACTTGATCTTTAAATTTTCAGGGTCTACATATTAGTTTCCCCTCAAGTGTTTGGCAGTGCTCTGTACAGACTCACACTGAGTGACTTTTTTCCTGTAAAAGGCTTCAGTACTTAATATATTGAGCTCATATCCAGGCATGTCTACAGGTCAGTTCCCTGTGCTTTCTCCTGTCAACCTGGTGAACTTGGGCATCCTGAGGCAATGTAGCAACTACCTCATGTACACAAAAAATCCTCTCCTCTTACCCCCAACACTATGACTTGTGATAGATGCACATATATAGCCAAACTGGAAAGCCAAGCACTCTCCAGCCAAGACTGGGTTAGCCATTCAAGAGGAGAAGGTTAACACCTGCACCACACCACATTCAACACATAGCCCTCCACAACATACACCACCACAACCCTCACATAGTAACGCAAAACACACACCTACTTTTGTGGAGGTTCTCAATAAAAATCTGCCCAAACGGAGACCTCTGAGGCAGAAATGCAAACAACCACCACATCCCAGCACAAACCATGAGAGAGACAGCCCACATCAACAGTGTGCCACTCAACCAAAGCCCATAAGGCAAAACAACTTAAACCAATGCACTAGTCATAGGTGACTCAATAGTAAGGCACACTGAAGTCCCACTCACTAGGATGAATAAGGAGAAAGTTACGGTCAGCTGCTTGTTGGGTGCCAGGATCTGCCACATTACGCACACACTTAAGTCACTCCACAACAGGTACAAATATGACTGTCATTGTTCATGTTGGTGTGATTAACCTGAGACATACCTCCCTGGACTGCATGAAAAGAGACATAGAGGAGCTCTTGGTTCTTGTAGCCCAGGCAGGTATGACCCTAGCTTTGAGTAGCATCCTACCATCACCCGGAATTATATCACAGTACAAGCAGAAAATGATTGACTTCAACAATTGACCAAGTTTCTGGTGTCATTCTAAGAGGATCCAGTATATGTCTGCCTGGGATGACTTGAGCGACGGACCTCGATGCTTCCCCAGAGATGACTTGCACCTGTCACCCCAGGGATTCCGGATATTGGCCAAAGCTCTTGCCACCCCTATAGTGCCTTTTTTAGGCAATGTCTTTAAGACAAAATTACCACCATAACAGCTACAAGCAAAATCTGAGGGTTATGCTACTCAATGCTAGAAGTCCTAAATCTCAAAATGCACTCGCTCCAAGCACTCCTTAAAATGGAGAACATCGACATCTGTGCAGTGACCGAGACCTGGTTCAAGGCTTCGGAGAGCACCCCAGCACTATCAATCTATAATTCATAACGCACCTTTCCGCCCCTAAACCCGGACCGAAGTACTAAAGGCGGTGGTGTCTCCATATTCATAAAGGGTATATAAAGGATATGCACACCTCCAGACTAGTAGCCCAACAAAGCACATCAGAGACATTTCAGATGCAACTAACACTGGTAAAACTGCAATCCAGGTTGTAGCCTGCTATAGATCTCCCACCATGTCCCAAGACTCCTACTGTATATTCCTAAACACGCACTGGAAAGTATTAGGGTACCACCCAATACCCTTATACTGGGAGACTTTACCCCTCCATTAACTGGGAAAATTACTCATTTAGACGAAAATTGCCAGCATCAAGTTCAGTGTAAAGCATCAAAAAAACATCCAAAGGCTGATATGTAAAGTATATAAACTTTTAATAAATAATAATAAACAATGGTGTTTATTATTATTTATTAAAAGTTTATATACTTTACATATCAGCCTTTGGATGTTTTTTTTGATGCTTTACACTGAACCTGATGCTGGCAATTTTCGTCTACTTGGATTGTTTTCTGCCTTGCATTTGGGTCTTACTTGCAGAGTATCTCTTCTTGGCCAAAATTACTCATGTACCAAAACCCTTGCTCAATGTTTTCCGGAATTCATTAATTCCAACACCCTGGACCAACTCATTCTTACCCCCACCAGGGGTAGAAACATCCTTGACCTGGTCATTGCTAACATGGGCGACAGTTGCTCTACACCAGTAATAAGCTCCTCCCTGGTCAGATCAGATAACAAGCTAATCACCATGGATATCCACATCCTAGCCCCCCCCCCCCCCAAGGAAACCACTTTAAAAAAACTTCTCCAAAGCCAGTTTTGGACTTATAAAAACAGCGGTGGCTAACTTCACAACACCCATGCAAATGGAAAATAGGTGCATGACTGAATCATACACCAATGCACTGTATGAGCACATACACAAGTGCATGGAATGGGCCATACCAAAGAGAACCAAGATGCTCTCCTCCAAAAAGGGAAGCCAATCTGGTGGTCCCCCACCATAAACAGTCTATAACAGAAGGAAAAAACTAATACAGAAAAGGGTGAAGTCCCAAGACTGGAAAAACTCCTGTGTCAGCCTCAGCAAAAAATCCATCATCAAATCCTCTAAATCTAGATGCGAAAACAAAATTGCTGCAGATTCTAAAGACAACCACAAGGCATTCTATAGTTATGTCAAGAATCTACATGGGAATACTCAGATCTGCTCTGAGTTTCAGCAAAATGGCAATACATATGCAGAACCAACTGATATTGCCAACATATTGACCGGTAGGTTCAGTGCGAACTTTACCCCCCCCCCCCTTTTCACCCCACTAAAGGGCCTATCACATTACCTGAGGAATGCCAAGTCCCTGTTATCACAGCTACACAGGTAAAAACTGCACTGTCCAAAGCTAAGAATACAGCTTCCATGGGACATGTTAATATCCCTGGCTGTGTTCTGCATGGATTACAAAGTGATATGACACCACACCTGAGTACCCTGTTCAATTGCAGCTTTATTTCCGGCTTTGTTCCTACCAAATGGCCTACTGCTGTGGTCATCCCACTCCGCAAAGATGGAGCGACTACAGACCCTAGGAACTGCCAACCCATTAGCCTGATGAGTCTGATATGCAAGGCTGTGGAGCGCATCATCATGGACCTTATAAATAAGAACATAGGGAATCTCCAAATTCTGGACCCCATGCAGTTTGTGAAAGGTAGCTCATGCTTGCTCAACCTCATAGTCTTTGTCACCAGAGCTGTGGATGAGGGCAAGGTAGTTCACACAGTCTACCTATATCTTGCCAAGGCCTTCAACACCATCCCTCACTCAAGAATCATAGATAGACTCATAAATTAGGCATAAACCCCATGTCATAAGATGGGTTGCCAACTGGCTCACCGATGGAACCCACACTGAAAGTAGCGGACTCCAAATGTGACTACCGACCAGTTACAAGTGGTGTCCCACAGGGATCAGTCCTAGGTCCTCTCCTGTTTGGCATCTACTTCTCTGAAGTTCAAGCCAACACAACGGGACTCTGGCTGAGCAGATTCACAGATTATTGCAATCTGGGAGCCATTATTGATTCTCCAACTGATGTAGACATTCTACAAAAAGGCCTCATTGACACCAATGACTGGTCCCAGAACCATGGCCTTCAGCTCAATGCTAAAAAGTGCATAGTCATTCCCTTTGGGAAAACTCGGTGACCATTAACTACCACATAGGTGGTATTCCACTAAACACCGAAGGTGTGATAAGAGACCTGGAGACACAGGTTGACAGCAACCTCTCCTTTGATAACCACATTGCCACTGTAGTCAAAGTCCTATGTGGCACATCTCGTTATAAAAGGTTTCTCATCCAGGACGAAAGAGGTTATAATCTCTCTCTACTCGTCCCTCATTAGACAGGAGCACTATAGAATCCTGAAAGTTCAAAATCCAGAAAACACACAGGATACCAACACTTAATATATTCCAGAACAAGTACGTGCAGAAACCTATTACCCTTCAACTGTATGCCCCCCTGCACCCCCTGCTACTTAAATATGTCAACTTCAAGATTGTATTTCACTACACTAACTGCAGTCTTGGAGTTGATATATTTAAGTAGCAGGGGATGCGGGGGGGGGGCTTGCTCTCCTGCTTATACTTGTAAAACAGTAATATAGTTTGTTTTATTTCTTTCATTATGTACTGTGCTGGAATATAGTAAGTGTTGGTATCTTGTGTGTTTTCAGTATTTTGAGCTTTCAGGATTCTGTAGCACTCCCCATTATATGCATTATAGAATACAACGCCTCATTTGGTATGTACCTCACTAGACACCTACAACAACTGGAAAGGCCACAAAAATACCTCACTAAGAGGATCTTGGGCTTTAGACACATGCCCTGTATGGACAGACTCAAAAAACTCCAGCTATACTCTTGTCTCATCGCCTACTGAGGCGATCTCTGCTTGATCTACAAAGCCATGTCTGACCCAGAGCTGCTAGATATGCTACACCTAAAGAAATCCCATTCCCTCCATGCTACACTCTCCACGGACCTAAACCTCATTACCACAATAAACAGAACATGCTGGAGGGACAGGTTCCTAACCCAGAGACTTCTATACTCTGGAACAAACTTCCCATTCACCTCAAGTAGAGCACTTCACTGGCCCTCTTTAAGAGAAATCTTGATGAGTGGATGGGCAATAGGAAGTTCACCCCGGGGATCACTTCAGTGGCCTTGCTTGACAGGGCCACTGGCAACTAACTTTGGGAGGCATGATGCCAGGTAATCTTCTTGGGCTAGGCTTATATAGGCTCCATGGCCATTAGCCTAGTACACACCTATGAACAGTGAGGAACATGGACATTTTAAGAGTCAAAATAAGGAACCATTATTCAGTGAGATACACTTGAGAGGAAAGAATAACAACAATTGGTTTTCTACCCATTATTTCTAGCTTCACCCTAGTTTATCGAGCAGAGAAGTTGAGAGCTTTGGCCAAGAGGATGTGCAGCAGCTATTTGATGTTACCCGACTACTGTAACATTCTGAGCACTACGCAAAAACACTGGTGTGGCCCAGTGTTTTCTGTTATCGCTGTGAGGGGAAAAGGACGAATTCCCTAACCAGTGGTCCTCCGTGTTGGCAAAACTACTATCGGCGCCATTCCCCTAACCGTGTAAGATACAGACCTTACTTGGGTGTGTTTGAAGAAGTGCACCCTCATTTTAAGCTTTTTGATGAAATCTCTGTCAGTGAAAGTCACTCAGATGAAACCCTGGACTGCCTGCCTATACCTGTAAATGAGTATGTTTGTTTATTTTACATTTGTTTACCGGGAAAGTCTGACTGGGATAAGACCCATTTTCAGTGGAGGCCTGGAGAGAAAAGCTCCACATATTGAAATTATACAGACTTGTACAAAAAAATTATACAAAACTTATACAAGAAATTATGCAAATAAATACACAAGATATACAGTACACCAGAAATTACATTCTGTGCTATTATAGCTGACATTTGTATTATACAATCATCTGATATAATTCCTTACTGTAGTGTAGACATTGTAGTTTCAAAAAATAAGATGAGGAAGGGTTTGCAGGAGGGAAATTGGATAGAAAAAGATGAGGTTAGAGATTATGTAGACATGACAAGGAGCACAGATTATGATGTGGTCAGGAAAGAAGAAAAATTATGACCATAAACTATTAAAACTATTTAGCCTGGAGTAGTACAGGAACCAAGCCAGGTGTCATTAAGATAATTAAGAATCTTTTTGAATTGGTTTGTATTTGTGTTGGATGTGATGCTGTGAGGTAGTGAATTCCACCTTGTTGCTACATGATGAGAAAATAGGGCGTCCCCTGCCGTGTTAATGGATTTAGACATTTGTAGCAGATATTTTTGTTGACCGAAGACTTCAATTTGTGGTATGGGGCTGAAGAATATTTAGAAGGGCAGAGTTTTTTCAGGTTGATATACTAGTTTGTGTGCTGTTGTAGAAGGTGCTTGGGGGTCTGATCTTGTGGGTTGGAAGATCATAAGTTTTGTTTTATTGGGGTTGAGTATGAGCTGATGGTTAGAGAGCCATAGCTTGGTATCTGGGAATGATTTTTGGGTTGTCATGGAGGTGATGCAGGTTATTAGAGGTGCATGCAAGTGTTGAGTCGTCTGCATATTGAATAGCACTTTGGAGGTTGTTTGTAAAAATAGTGAAGAGTAGTGACCCAAGAATTGAGCCTTGAGGTATGCCTAGTGTGACTGGAAGGGGGGGATAGGACATTAAGCCATTTTACAGATTGTTGACGGTCCTGTAGATAGCTTTAGAACCATTGAAGTGCATAGGGACAGAGGTTAATTTTGGAGAGTGTATTTAATAGTTTGGGGTGAGAGACCGTATCAAAGGCCTTGGACATGTCTAGAAAGACTGTAGACACTATTTTACCATTATTTCTGAGTTGGTTGATGGTATTTGTGAAACTAAGGAGTGCAGTTGTGGTACTATGATGGGGCCTAAAACCATGTTGATGTGTTACTAGCATGTTGTTGAAGGTAAGGTAATGAATCAGTTGGGAGTAGATGCATCTTTCGAGGAGTTTTTCAAGGAGTTTAGATAGTGGAAAGAGAATGGCGAACGGTTTGTATTTGGTCACCTCTGTGTAATTTTACGTCTTTGTGTAAGGGGATAATGTGTGCAGTTTTCCATATCGCTTGGGACATGTTGTTCTGCTATGGACCCGTTAAAAGTTGACACTGGATAAGATATGGCATCAGCTGTTAGTTTTAAATATTCGGCTGGTAACTTGTCAGCTTCTGTGGAAGAGAGTTTGAGTTTTTTGAGTAGGTTCTTAACAGTAGCTGTGGAGCAGGCTGAAAGGAGAAGGAGTTGTAGTTAATATTCAGAGGTTTGGAGGCTAGTGATGGTTATGTGGAATCTCTTTTAATTAGAGACAGTAGTACACTTTCAGCAAATTATTTATTGAATTCTTCTGAAAGGATGGTAGGAGAGTATGGCAAAGTAGTGGCATGTCCTGGGTGAAGAATGGCATTTATGGTATTCAGAAATTTTTGGTGATTGTACTGATGTGTATGTTGCAGGTTATAGTAGAAATGTTTTATGTAGGTTGATTTAGTGTTTAGTCTTGTTTCTAATTTGCTGGAGTGCAGTTAATTTGGGTTTTACAGGTAAGCCATGTTTGCCAAGCTTTGTGTCTTTTCCTAAGGAGCAGTTTGGTGTCCTTATTTAGCCATGGTGTATATGTGGCCGTAATATTAATTGACTGGGGGGGGGGGGGCAATTTGTGTAGAATTTCAAGGGAGGTACTGTTGAAATCTACTGCAACATCAAGGGGCAGTTTTTTTAGTAGAGGCTAGTTAAATTTTTTTTTTAGGGTATTGATTAGGTCTTGGGGTAGTTTTTCCTGCGGATTTGCAAGAAGGTGGTGAGCATGATAGTATTGTTGTTTTTTCTCAAGATAGGTTTGCATACGGTCACTAAGGCAGTTGGGTAAACAGCCACTAATCTGATAATTCTGAGGTTTGTTGGTTAGTGTCCAATCCAGAGTAGATTGATGGATGGAGTTTTTATCTGTTCGTGTTGGAGTTTGAATGAGTTGTGTGAAGCAGTAGAGGTTGATGTGATTTGCTAGGGTTATATGAATTACAAGTTGTCCAGTCTATATTCGTCACCCATAATGACAATTTCTTGGGGTATGGAATTTGATTTAGACTGGATTATGTGCTCTGTAGTGGAGATATTTCCAGATGGGTCGTAGGTAGCTGTAATGGATATGAATTTGTTTTGGTTAAGTTGAAATGTAGTAGGTAGGATTTCTGTTTTTGAGGTTATCTGTGTGGTAAACGTATGAGACTGCTCTTAAATAAGATGGCTACCCCTCCATCTTTTTCTACCTTCCTGTCTACCCTAATAATGTTGTAACCAGATGGTGTAATTTCATTGTCAGTAATGTGTGCGTTTAACCAGGTTTCCATTAAAACAGCAATTTTGGGGTTATAATGGGATAGGGTGGCATGTAATTCTTGAACTTTGTGCTTCGCATGTTTAGATTTGGGATTAGTATTTGAGAGTTTTTTCATGATTGGTTATATCTTGTATTTGAGGGGGTAATGAGGTATTCTGGGGGCCTGGGTTTGGATGAATGTCTCCAGTTATAATAAGTTTGGCAGCTATGGTTACTAGTGTTTGGAAGAATGTTAATATACGATTGTGAAACTTGAGGTATATTTTGGGTTTGGTTTAATATGGTGTAGTCTGTATGAGGTGTGATGGAATTCTGTTATATTTAAGATGGACAGAGATGTTAAGCTGGAATAATCAGTCAGGTGTGGAGGAAAAGTCGATGCAGTTTTAAGAACTGTGTGAGAGGAGACTATTTGTGAATGGTATTTTGTTAAGTGAGCAGCAGTTGTTAGAAGAGCTAGTCATTTACAATGTATTGATAGCATTTTGTCAAGGTTAAAGGGTAAGGATTGGTTAATGTATGTGTAGTAATGGATGGGTATTAAGGTTAGTGTGGAAATGTGAGGTATTGTATAATTGCAAATTGTATAGGTGGTGATTGGTAGACAAGTGGGCATGGTTAGGTTTAGAATAAATTTGAGTGATCTGGAGGTGGTCGGGAATGGGGGCAGGGTAGGGGAGTGAAGCCTGCACGTAGCCAGGATGAAATGGGTAGAGCCAAGTTCTACAACTGCACAGCAAGAAACAGTCAGTCACTTAGACTACCAGGTACTGTGGAAAGTATCTATTCAGCTGACAATTTTGTAGAGTAGGAATTCTTAAATAAATAGGGACCTTATGCCAGGAATTGAGTATGGAGTGGGAAAAATATGGGCAAATGTGTTGGGGAGGGATAAGCCGAGTGAAACAGTGATTCCAAACTAGAAAGTATTGGGTTAAGAGAGATCTCTGGCGGGGATGGGTGTGGGGGTTACCAGTAATTTGCACTCCCTGAATACATTCTAAATGAAGTCATAGAAAGGTTAAAGCATTAACTTACACTGTAATGTTGCATTTACTTTAAGTAAACTGGCCACAGACTTTTGCAGATGCAGCTTGCTGTTAGACAACTGCTATAGGGATGGCTCACAGTGTTTGTTTTAGCTGAGACTGTAAATGGAAAGAAAAAAAGATCCGGAAAAATCTCATATTTGCCTGTGTATTTGCATACAAGTGTTTTATGACCAAGTAGGAGTTGATGGTTCTAAGAAACATTATTCCTGTACCTCTGAGTTAGGCAGGAAGTCCATGGGAATCGGCTGAAGGTAGAGCTGTCTCAGGCCATTACCCTGGTAAGAGATTGTTGTGTTCCTAACTTGACAGAGGAAGCCAGGAGTCGTCCCAGAGAGTGACGAGGGTAGTCCAAAGGTGTCTGTGAAAAATAAATTTAAGAGATGTACCCTCGGCAAGAAAGGGGTAAAGTAGATGTTATGTTGTCCCCATCTCACCTTTGTTCTTGCTGGTTGGGTACGGAGCCAATCCTCTGCTCCAACTCAGCCATTTTACTATAGCTCGAGAGCTTATACTGGCTCAAGGCTAACCCCATCCCAGCATGCCTAGCGGTAGCTACCCGGATCTTGTTTGCCGCTTGCAGCGTCGAGATTGCGACTACTGGCTCAGGCTTAGTAGTTTTTCGTATTTGGCTGTCTTCCTTTATTAGCAGTTTAATTACCTTGTTGGTGTCCATCTTGATCCTTGTTTAGTCCAAGAACCTTCTGACCTTCCTTTGCTGTTGTTTTTCGGTTGTTCTTGGTCATAGTTTTTTTAGGCCTTGCTTTCCCCTTGAGCCCGTTTAAATTAGAGGGTTCCTTTCTTTCCTCAACATCTGTTGGAGTAGCCATTTAAGTTAGAGGCTCTCCTATTGGGGGAGTTGCCATTTTATTTAGAGGCTCTCCCCCTTCTTTTTCCAAAAAAAAAAAAAAAATTATCCTTGTTTGTTGTTAGTGTTTGCAGTTGTGTATTGCTAGCCGTTACAGCTTTATTTTTGCTGTTTGTGTCATTCTAGTTATCCAGCATGCTCAGAGTGTCAAAACCCTCAGGCTTTAAGAAGTGCGACTCGTGCTACCAAAAAATGTCCCTTATGGACGGGCACACGAGTTGCGTATACTGTTTAGGGGTTGTCCACCTGCAGGACTCGTGCTCCATCTGTCATGCTTTCAGTTCTAGAGTCCTGCAGGAGAGAAAAAATAAACTAATTTTGCTTGGCCTTTTGAAGAACCCTCAGGATCCTTTGTTTCTGGTTTCTCAGCCAGCAAAACAGTCTGACAAATCTCCTAAACCATCCTCAGTGGTTCCGATTTCAGAACAACCCAAATCTGCTGTCAAGTCTACGGCTCTGTCGGTTTCCACTGTCTGCTCTGACAAAGCTACGTCTCCGGCCACTCCATCAGTGACTTCAGAGCCAGTCCTGGCCCATAAAAGAACTAGGTCTCCCGCTTTGGAGCCAGTGCGCTCTGCTCCACAGTCTCCTTTTCTGCAGTCTGTGGCAGGCAGTCACCGGTCCTCCTCTCACTCCTCTCAGTCCTCCAGGCTTTCGGACCATGATGTGTAGAGAGTTAATAGGCACCTCAAGTCATGGGCACTTGCCAAATTGCTTTTGAGCCCAGCCCATAAGGAATTGACTCCTTTGGCCCATCCAGCTTCTCTATCGGTTCCTCCTCTGACTCTCTTGAGCTCTGAACCGGAGTGCATGGACGTTGTGGTGGTGGAACCATTGGCTCGTGTTACTTCTCCTTTATCCGTTCTGACTCCCGCTCCAATCTCCTCGATGTCTCAGTCTATCAAGGGATCTGGGCGCTGAAGCTGTCTCTTCGGCTCCGGGGGGGTGGCATCAGACCCTTGTCCGAACCTGCTCTCCCTTTCGGAACCTCAGCGCATGTGAGCTCGTCTCCCAGATCAGCCTCTGAGCCGTCGCTCTCGGTTCGCAGGAGATCTCCGGGCTCGTTCATCTTCCCAACATTTTCTGATTGTGACGCACATTCCCAGGAAATCTAACGTGATACTGGACAGGCTCAGCAGGGCTATACTCCTGCCTCACTAGTGGTCCCTCAAGCAAGAAGTTGCAGACTTGATTTTTCGCAAATGGGGCCAGCCATGCTGTGATCCTTTGGAGTTTGACTTAGAACAGATACAGCTCCCTGGTTTTTAAAGTGATATTTCCAATTGGTACTTCTCTGTATAGTTTCAAAACACCCTCTGTGCTTGCACTTCTCTCCTTAAAGGAGTCCTTCAGGGCTCCATTCTGGCTGTCCTCCTTTTTTCCATTTTCATTAGTAAACTACAATTTGACCTCGTTCACCTCTCTCTAATTTATGTTGCTGACATGGTCTTATTTCACTCAGACCTGACCTTTTCTGTCATATCATCATCTTCTTTCGGCTGTTCCCGTTAGGGGGCGCCACAGCAGATCACCTGTTTCCATTTCTTCCTGTCCTCTGCATCTTGCTCTGTCACACCAACCACCTGCATGTCCTCTCCCACCACATCCATAAACCTTATTTTAGGCCTTCCACTTTTCCTGTTACCTGGTAGATTCATTCTTAGCATCTTTTTCCCAATATACTCAGCATCCCTCCTCAGCACATGTCCAAACCAACGTAATCGTGCCTCTCTGGCTTTGTCTCCAAACCTGCCAACCTGGGCTGACCCTCTAATATACTTATTTCTAATTCTGTCCACCCTCGTCACACCCAGTGCAAATCTTAACATCTTTAATTCTGCCACATCCAGCTCAAACTCCTGCCTTTTTGTCAATGCCACTGTCTCCAACCCATATAACATAGCTGGTCTCACTACCCTCTTATAGACCTTCCCTTACACTCTTACAGGTACTCATCTGTCACAAATCACTCCTGACACTCTTCTCCACCCACTCCATCCTGCCTGTACTCTCTTCTTCACCTCTCTTCCACACTCACCGTTACTGTGAACTAATGACCCCAAGTATTTAAACTCATCCACCTTCGCCACCTCTACTCCTTGCATCCTCACCATTCCTCTATCCTCCCTCTCATTCACACACATATTCTGTCTTATTCCTGCTGACCTTCATTCCTCTTCTCTCTAGAGCATATCTCCATCTCTCCAGTGTCTCCTCAACCTGTTCCCTACTCTCACTACAGATCACAATGTCATCTGCAAACATCATAGTCCACGGGGACTCCTGTCTGATCTCGTCTGTCAACCTGTCCATCACCATTGCAAATAAGAAAGGGCTCAGAGCTGATCCTTGATGTAACCCCACCTCCACCTTAAATGCATCCGTCACTCCCACCGCAGACCTCACCACTGTCACACTACCCTCGTACATATCCTGTACCACTTACATACTTCTCTGACACTCCTGACTTCCCCATACATTACCACAGCTTTTCCGTCCTATACTAAGTGCAAAAAGCTGACTTCCTTTCTCTTATCAAATGGCTCAACAAAAAGTTAGTTTTGAACACTTCTAAAAGTAAACCATTGCTGTTTGGTATCTCCCCTAAATGGCCGAATAATTATCAGTCACTTCGTATCCATGACCATTTTGACAACCTCCTTGATAGTTATTCAAATACCTTGGTATGTGGTTTGATCCCACACTGAACATTCACTTTCACTTGGAACAAATACGGTAGAAAATAAATTCCCCTCTTAATTTGGTCCTATAAAATTCTCCCTCCTCCCCCAGACCAGCCAGAAATGCTCATAGGCAAAAACATTTTACTAGCAAAGCTTGAATATGAATGCCATTGGTTCTTGCAACATGCAAGAAAAACTCCTCCAGCATCCAAACTGGAAACGGTCTTGTTTGCCATTTTATTACCTTCTGTCTTAGAAATGAACATTATTTTATTAAAGCCAAATTGGCTACCTATCAAACACTGTGCCGGCCTGTTTCTTGGATCCCAGTTATTAAAGCCAAATTGGCTACCTATCAAACACCGTGCTGGCCCTTTTCTTGCATCCCAGTTATTAAAGCCAAATTGGCTACCTATCAAACACTGTGCTGGCCTGTTTCTTGGATCCCAGTTATTAAAGCCAAATTGGCTACCTATCAAACATCGTGCCGGCCTGTTTCTTGGATCCCAGTTATTAAAGCCAAATTGGCTACCTATCAAACACTGTGCCGGCCTGTTTCTTGGATCCCAGCTCTACAAGCTCTTCAGAGAATACTCGTGTCCTTCCTTTAACTCCAACCTGTGTAGACTACACCCCCCCCCCCCCCGTTACAGCCTAAGAAGGCATAACCACTCTGGTCCTCTTTTTCAGTGTCCCCAGAACCAGGCTTCGTTGCACTAACCATGCTTTCTCTATCCTAGATCCCAAATTTTGGGAACCCCCCCATACTCATTCATGCTCAACACAATCACTCTGAGCTCAGGAAGGTCTGCACTGTAACTTCCAATGAGCGGACCCTAAGCTTTGTGACAGAATCAAATTATACACTCCCATTTCAAACAAATGTTCATATCTCTGGAACCATAGGGGTTATGAAAGAAGTATAAATGGCAAACTCTTCAGCACAAACTATTTTATAGTTGTAGTGTTGTTTAGATTCTAGGTCTTAAACTGAATTTTATAAGTCACAGTAAACACAGTAGCTATTGAATCATTTTATAATACTTTGTAAACCACTTACAATATCTCGGCAACCACTCAAGTTACACACATACTGTCTGCAGCATTTTCTTCATCTAGCTGAGAGCTTTCACATAAGGCTAAGGAGTTGTCTGTCTGTCTGTCTTGGTTGTTGAGATATTTAGAAAAATGTGAAAATTATACCTATACAAATGAATGTCATAAAAACATTAATCTCTTTCAACCTACACTAAACAGATGCCAAATATTAATGCAGTTGCATTTGCCATTGTGTAAGCTCTAAGATGAAATCCTTTAAAGCCTTGTACATAGCATGGTTTTGGAATTATTTATGCAAATTTGAATAAGCAATATTTGACACCTACAGGCATCAGTAGGAGTTGACTACAGATGCACCTGGAGGCATCACACGAATGTTACCAGTTAAATGGAGCATGTTCAGTGGCTATGTGTTGGACATGGCTCTGTATGTTGGGCAGAGTGTGCCTGTGATTGGGCAGTGCGCGGCGGAGAACAGATTTAGTTTTACCAGTTGTGTTGCGTGGCACAACTGTTTGGGGCCAGTGGTCCTCTTGTTGGGGTGCCTCTGTGGTCTCTCCATCTGCTGGATATGCTTAGTCGAGTACATCCAAAATGGTGCATTGTACTTGATGTGTCTGATGACTTGAGTAGAGGGCCACCACTACCTCTTTTGATCCTGATGCAAACCCTTTGTTGATTGGTGGGCCACATGGGATTTCTTAATCACTTTGGCAACATGGTTGTCAAAGGAAAGATGACTATCTACTTGTGTCCCTAGATCCCTTATTACCTTGTCAGTTTTTAGGGGGTAACACCTATGTGGTAGTTTGTGGGTACTTAGTTTTCCCCAAAGGGGATTACTATGCATTCTTCCTCATTGAGCTTGAGGCCATGATTCTGACACCACACATCTGTCTCAGAGTCCATTCTGGAGAATATTTGTGTCATCCGGGGAATCTATTATGGCAAACACTTTACAGTTCCCAGCAAACATAGTCAACCACAACCCTCTTGTGTTGGCATGTACTTGTGAGAAGTGTGTACCGGACAGGAGGGGCCCTGGGACTGAGCCCTGGGGGACACCAGTTGTTGCCGGTTTGGAGTCTGACATGTAGCCAGCAACTCTTGATTTGTGGGATATAGCTGTGAGCCAGTTTGCAGTCCATCTTGTGATGTATGGATTTATGCCCAGGTTGATGAGTTCATCTATGATACCTGACTGGGGAATGGTGTCAAAGGCCTTGGCGAGGTATAAGTGGGCTGTGTGGAGCTCCTTTCAATCATCTGTAGCTTGGGTAACTGTCTCAAAGGAATCCACCCAGTTCAGGAGGCGTGATCTGCATTTGACGAAGCCAAACTGGATGTGCTCAACTGCGTGAAAGTTCCCAATGTCTTTATTGTTGACTTCTATTATGATTGGCTTCATTGCCTTGCAGATCAGACTCGTCAGGCTCATAGAGTGGGAATGCCAAGGGTTGTCTTTGGTCCCACCCCTGTGGACTGGGAAGTATGTTGCTGTGCAACGTTCTATGGGTACATATCCTGTAGAGAGGATGTAGAGAGAATTGTAGGTATCCTTAATGAATATGGATACATCCCCACCCTATGTACTATGATCCAGGTTCTGATGCTGGAAGGTATGGAATGAGTAGTATCCTGGTAGTGCTGGTGTGCTCTCTGGAGTCTTGAACTAGGTTTCTGTACAGATATCAATATTTTCCATACTGAGAAGTGCCTCGAATGTGTGCATTTGGAGGCTGAGACTTCTGGCAATGAATAGCATTTAGCTCACTTTGTGGTTATTTGTGTTGGTTACGGGGTTTGGTTTGTCCTGAGTGACCGGTGTTCCACACCTGAAGTCAACGCCTCATTGGTCCGATCCGACCATAAACTAATTACCCTACATATACACATTCTGACCCCTTCTCCCATTAAGGAAACTATGTTAAAAAATTTCTCCAAAGCCAACTTCATGCTTCTTACAACAGAAGTGGTGAACTTCATGACACCCATGCAGATGGACAGTACAGTTACGACTACTGAATCTTGCACAGTTGCACTTTATAAGCACTTGCATGAGTGCATGGATCGTGCTATCCCAAACAGAACCAAGATGCTATCCTCCAAAAAAAGGAAGCCAATCTGGTGGTCCCCTGTCATAAACAAACTGTACAACAGAAGGAAGAAACTGTTGCAAAAGAGAGTAAAATCCCATGAGTGGAGGAGCTCCCTGGTCAGCCGCAGTAAGAAGCTGCGATCCCTGATAAAATCCTCCAAAGCTAGTTACGAAAACAAAATTGCCACTGATTCTAAAGACAACCACAAAGCATTCTACAGCTATATCAAGAATCTCAATGGCAACCCTCAGATCTGCTCTGAGTTACAGCACAATGGCACTAAATATACAGACCCAACTGATATTGCCAACATCCTGGCAGATAGGTTCAGTGCTAACTTTACCCCCCTCTCACCCATTAACGAGCCCATCTCTATACTGGAAGAATGCAAAGTTCCTGTAATCACGGCTGTACAGGTAAAAACCACACTCTCCAAAGCCAGGAACACAGCATCCATGGGACCGGACAACATCCCAGGCTGCGTTCTACACGAACTACAGAATGAACTGGCACCACATCTAAGTACCATGTTCAATCGTAGTCTCACCTCAGGCTTTGTGCTTGCTGAATGGCGCACAGTGACGGTTATCCCACTACACGAAGGGGAGCCACCACGGACCCCGGGAACTAGCGCCCCATTAGCCTGGTCTGCAAGGCCATGGAATGTATCATCATGGAACTTCTAAACAAAGACATTGGTAATCTTCAAACTCTGGACCCCAACCAGTTCGCGTTTGTAAAAGACAGATCAGGTCTCTCAAACCTGATGGACTTCTTTGAAGCAGTCACCAAAGCAGTAGACAAGGGTAAAGTGGTTCACACAGCCTATCTAGATCTTGCCAAGGCTTTCGACACCACCCCCCACTCTGGAATTATAGATGAACTCACTAAACTAGGTATAAATCCCTATGTCACAAAATGGTTTGCCAACTGGATCACTGACAGAATCCAAACTGTGAAAGCAGCAGACTCCAAATCTACTTCAGACCAGTGACAAGTGGAGTACCACAGGGTTCAGTCCTGGGTCCTGTTCTGTTTGGTATCTACTTCTGTGACGTACAGGCTAACACAGAAGGTCTTTGGCTAATGAAGTTCGCAGATGACTGCAAACTAGGAGCCATAATCGAAACTACTAACGATGTGGACATCCTACAAAAGGGCCTCACTGAGACAGATGCCTGGTGTCAAAGCCATGGCCTCAAGCTCAATGCCAAAAAGTACACTGTCATCCCTTTTGGTAAAAACTCTGTAGCCATGAACTACAACATAGGTGGTAGGATACTTAACACCGAAAGTGTGATGAGACCTTGGGACTCAGGTGGACAGTAGTCTCTCCTTTGATAATCGCATCACTACAGTAGTCAGGAAGTCCTTCTACGTGGCACACCTCATCACAAAAGGTTTTTAATGCAGAAAAAAAAGAGGTCATTGTTCCCCTCTACTAATCACTCATTAGATCCATTATAGAGTACAATGCCCCTTTTGTTATGTACCTCACAAGACATCTACAACAACTGGAAAGGACGCAGAAATACCTTGCAGAGAGGATTAATGGCCTCAAACACATGCCCTACACAGACTGTCTCAAAAAACTCCAGCTTTACTCCGCATATCGCCTACTCAGAGGTGATCTCTGCCTAACATAAGCTATGTCAAACCCAGAGCTGTTGGACATGTTCCACTTAAAGAAATCCCAATCCGTCAGAGCTACACTCTCTAGGGACATAAACCTTGTCACCACAATAAACAGAACATGCCAGAGAGATAGATTCCTGTCCCAGAGACTTCCCACACTCCGTAATAAACTACCTATCTATATCAAACAAAGCTTCTCATTAGCACTCCAAGAAAAATCTTGATTGAATGTGAAATAGGAAATTTGCCCCAGGGATCACTTCTGTGTCTCTGCTTGACAGTGGCACAGAAAAATAACTTTCTTGGGTGGCAAAAGCCAGGGTACCTTTTTGGCTGGGCTTGTATAGGCCCCAGGGCCGATAGCCTAGTACCTACCTATGAACCTTTGAGCCTTGCCTAAAAAAGGTAATATGGGGACAGCAAGACACTTGGCTAGTATTCAGAAGCATAGGGTGTGACAGGTGCAAACCATCTGTAGCGAAGCAACGAGGCTTGGCTATCATGTCATCACAGGCAGACAGAGACTGGATCCCCTTTGAATGACACCAGAAGCTTAGCCAATTGTTGAAGTTTATCATCTTTCTGTTATATTACAGTATCATGTAGGTGAAGGTAAGATGCTACTCAAGGTCAGGGTCTTACCAGCCTGGGCTACATGATCATAGAGCTACTGTATATCTCTTGTCATGTTGTCCTGGGAGGTATGTCTCAGATCATTCACACTGACATGTACAAAGAACACATCATATATGTACCTGTTCTGGAGTGATGCAAGTGCTTGTGTTATGTGGCAGATCATAACACCTGACAGTCAACTGACAGTACCCTTCCCCTTGTTCAGCCGAGTGAGTGGAACATCTGTGTGCCTGACTATGGAGTCGCCTATTACTAGTCTGTTGGGTATGTTGTTTTGCCTTAGGGCCTGTTTTGAGGCACACTGCTTTGGTGTATTATGTGTTTTCTGGGGTGTGCTTGGAGGTGCATGTTGCTTGCTTGTCTGCTTAGGACACGCTCTCTTTTTCAGATTAATATTTGTATTCTCCGAGTATGGTAATGTGTATTTATGTGTGTGTTTTGCTGGTGCTTATATTGTAGGTCTATGTGAGACTGTTGGTGTTGTGGTTGTACGACCCTACTCCTCATGACTGTATTGTCCAGTATTGGGTTGACAGAGCTTATCCACCGGTTTGACCCTGTGTGTGCCAGCATGTGGTGCATCAACCCATATATGATATGGTCATGGCCTATGCATACAATACACCTAATATGATAAGCCTGCTGAGGTTAGCATATGTGAAAAAACCTTTGGGCAAACTGTAAGTAATATCTGTATTGCACCCTGTAACTCCATATTGCTTGCTGAAGTGTAAAGACGTACTTAATTTGGATTAAGAACCCCGTACTTGCCAACTGTGTATGTCTGTCTCTCCCTGGGGAAAGAGCAGCCTTTTTGGAGACTACTCACACCCCTTAAAAGTGGTATACTCAACTTTGTCAAGTCTGATGATGTCACCATCCTACAGATATACCTGTGGAAAGGTGAAATCCCAGTAATGTGTATAGCACGTTGTGTAAATGCATACTGCTGTAGTATCATAATGTAGTTAGGTAGGGATTTTATTCCTGCACTTGCCAACTGTGCGTGTGTGTGCCTCCCTGGGGAGGAGCAACCTTTTTGGAGACTACTCACACCCCTTAAAAGTTGTATACTCATCTTTGTCAAGTCTGATGATGTCACCATCCTACAAATATACCTGTGGAAAGGTGAAATCCCAGTAATGTGTATAGTGCATCGTGTAAATGCGTACTGCTGTAGTATCATAATGTAGTTAGGTAGGGGTTTTATTCCTTCACTTGCCATCTGTGTGTGTGTGTGTGTGTGTGTGTGTGTGTGTGTGTGTGTGTGTGTGTGTGTGTGTGTGTGTGCACCTCCCTGGGGAGGAGCATCCTTTTTGGAGACTACTCACACCCCTTAAAAGTGGTATACTCATCTTTGTCAAGTCTGATGATGTCACCTTCCTACAAATATACCTGTGGAAAGGTGAAATCCCAGTAATGTGTATAGTGCGTTGTATAAATGCATACTGCTGTAGTATCATAATGTAGTTAGGAAGGAATTTGAATCTCGCACTTGCTGACTGTGCGTGTGTTTGACACCGTTGGTCAATGTGGAGTGGGTTTTGATTTTTCTAGTGTATGTCATATCACAATGACAACTGTATGTGCATTACACACATAAGGTAGCTGTGGGGCAAAGCCATATACATACATGTGACCTCAATTATTTCATAGGTGCGTACTCTGCTTTCTCCAAGAAAGCATTTGTTATCTTTGCCAGAGCGTGCTGGCACTTTCCAGACCTTAGATCACTTCTGTATGCTTATGACAAGCTTAGCCACTGCAGTGATCCCTGGGCTTACGTCTTCTGTTTCACATCCACTCATCACGGTTTCTGTTGAACAGTGTGAGTGAGGGTTTATGCTTAAGGTATATTTGAATCCTGTTCCAAACCAAGCAAAGTCTGGCAAATATGACTAATCATTATAGGTGTGCAACAATCTCTGTGGATCTGCATGCAAACCCTTTATTACGTATGTGCTCCACAGAGGGATTTCCAAAACCCTTTGGTAATGGGATTATCAAAGGAGAGATGACTAAACACATGGCAGTATGTATACATTAGTACCTGTTCCACATTTTGGGGGCTAGTACCTATGTGGTACTCTGGGGATACTTTGTTTTCTAAAAGTGGATGGCTATGCTTTCTTTGGCTTATGGCTTTACAGCATGAGTTTGACACCAGGTATCTGTCTCTCTGATGCCCTTTTGGAGGATGTGTGTGTCATCTGGAGAATAAAGTATAGCCCACAGTATGCATTTTCATCAAACCTGGGCAGACATATCCCTACTGTGTTTGCTTGTGATCAGTTACAGTGATCCCGGGAACCATCGCCCTATAAGCCTGACTAGCCTGGTCTTCAATGCTATGGAGCACATCATCATGGATCTCGTAAACAAAGACATTGGAAACCTCCAAACACTAGACCCTACCCAATTCGGCTTTGTTAAAGGCAGATCTTGCCTCTTAAACCTAGTTGACATCTTCGAAATAGTAACCAAAGCCATAGATGAGGGAAAGGTAGTCCACACAGCCTACTTGGACCTCGCAAAGGCCTTCGACACAATACCCCACTCTGGCATCATAAATAAGCTTACCAGCTTAAATATTAACCCATATGTCACAAGATGGGTTGCAAACTGGCTCAGGGATAGAACTCACATGGTCAGAGTCGCGGGTGCCGTGTCCGACTCTAAACCGGTTACAAGAGGCGCCTCACAGGGCTCAGTCCTGGAACCCCTTTTGTTCCGTATATACTTCTCTGATGTGCAGGCAAACACAGGAGGACTGTGGCTTACCAAGTTCGCAGATGATTGCAAACTGGGAGCCATAATCGACTCACCGGCTGACACAGGCATCCTCCAGAGGGGCCTTACGGAAACGGATACCTGGTGTCAGAACCATGGCCTCAAGCTAGATGCCAGGGGGTGCATAGTCGTCCCCTTTGGGAAAAACAAAGTGCCCACAGACTACCACATAGGAGGTAATCCACTAAGTACAGAAGAGGTAATATGGGATCTGGGGACCCAAGTAGATAGTAACCTCTCCTTTGACAATCACATTGCCAACGTGGTTAGAAACACCTTCTATATAGCTCACCTAATCACAAAAGGG
Source organism: Protopterus annectens (assembly GCF_019279795.1). Lineage (NCBI taxonomy): Eukaryota > Metazoa > Chordata > Ceratodontiformes > Protopteridae > Protopterus > Protopterus annectens. Next base: position 927,955,883 of record NC_056733.1, on the reverse strand, counting down.
TTCGCATCTAGATTTGAGAGGTCATTCTGCCCCTCTACTCATCACTCATCAGGCCCATAATTGAGTACAATGCCCCATTTGGGATGTACCTTACCCGACACCTGCAACAGCTGGAGAGACCTCAAAAATACCTCACCAAGAGGATCGTGGGCCTCAAACAGATGCCCTATGCAGCTCGACTAAAGAAACTCCAGCTCTACTCCGTCGCTTACCGCCTACTCAGAGGCGATCTCTGCCTGACGTACAAGGCCATGTCTAACCTGGAATTGTTGGACATGCTCCACCTCAAGAAAACCAAATCCATTAGAGCTACACGCTCCAGGGATTTAAACCTTAGCACAACAATAAATAGGACATGCTGGAGGGATAAATTCATATCCCAAAAGCTTCCCTCGCTCTGGAATAGAATCCTAGTCCATGTTAGGCAGAGCCGCTCGCTGACCCTCTTCATAGAGAAATCTTGATGAGTGGATGGGAAATCGTAAATTTACACTTGGGATCACTTCTATGGCCCTGCTGGACAGAGGCTCAGGATTTTAGTCTAAAAGGGAGGCAAAAGCCAACACATTCTGGCTAGGCTTATAAATGCCCTCGGGCAGATAGTCTAGTTACCTACCTATGAACCTATAAAGATCATGTCCAATCTGAATCGGTTTGCAAATGCTTTCCCTGTGGACCCCCCCCCCCCACTCTCTCCTTTATCTTCTTCACATTGTTTTCCTTTACTAACATGTGACATCGAAATTAACTGTACAGTAAGCCCTTACCTGACTTGCCATCTTTTACTTTGTCCCTTCACTTGTTCAGTCTCCTCCTTCCCTTCTTACTGTAATCATCCCTCCTATTGTCCCTTATACTGTGCACTTTATTATTACTATTTAGTCATTGTTGTCTTCACCCAGCATTTTGTTTGTATTCATAATACTTGCTTGTCTCTCATATTTGTCTGTGCTGAGAGTGAAATATGTCCATTTGGATCAGTGCTCTACCCTAGTTACCAAATTGAATAAGTAAATAAAATTTACTTTTGCTTGACTGGGTCATGCATGACTCCTTTTCAGGGGAGACTCCTGGAGAGAACATCCATAAAATTTTTTTGGCTGTCCTTTGCATCTCTGGTATTGTGGGTGTGCCTGGCTTTGCTGTGTCTTCCCATTATTAATTGCTGTCCTTTGCTCCTTTGTAGTACCACTTTAATGCTTATGTTTGCACAAGTGTGTCCATGATTGTGTAATTTATGCTACTCATAAATGTTTGTTTTTAGTTCATGAAGGCACATTGGTTCACGCAGTATCTGCATTTGCACTCTGGACACAGAAATTCACTACTGAGGTGCCAAAAAAGTTCCTAGAGTGGCTGAAGAAGGCCTTCACCTTGAAAACATCAACATCAGCGGTGCGACACACCTACTTACAGTGCATGCTCAGCACTTTTCGAGGTAATGTGCAGTTTTTCCTCTCAGGAGGGCATATTGCATGTAGGTTTTGGCTGTGTTTTAAAATGATTTAAATATTACTGAATCTTGTAACTTGCAGAGAGGCAGTTTTTCATGAAAGTTTACTGTATGTGCCAGCCATTTATGCTGTAGGAAACTATGAAACCACCTGTTGTCCTAAGATTTTTTTCCTCCTCACACTTGAACATCATCAGCTACCGTTTCCCAAAGGAGTCTTCATTCAGGCAGGTTATACCCAGGCTTTCTTGCTTACAGAAAGCTTGACACAAATGAATGGTCCCTCAGTATCGACCTTCTGCTGAGTTCCTGATAATGACACACCTGTCACATCCCAGCTGTAAGCCACTGAGAAACTTTTTGGTGGCTGATAAATGCCTTAGTGACATCAGGCCTCTGGCATTGTGCCATGTCCTCCACACTCTATTCCCCAGTGCCTGGGTCATTAGGTGATCCTTGATCATTTGTCTCTCCAGGGTGGTATCCTCCTGCACTGTGGCACATGCTGTTTGTCTCAGTTTATTTATTTATTTATGGTTATGCCAGTTTTCAGATCAGTCTCAATTCTACTGAGCCAGTGACTCAGGTTTTGAAATGACCTAGTGTTTTGTAATTGCTGGATAGAGGAAGAGGTTTGTTTTGGTGAAGGGGTGTATTTTTTCAGTACAGAACCTAGAGAGGGGCAGTCTGGCCCCTGATATAACCACCTTATAGACAGAAGTGACTACTGTTTGTGGAGCAGTAAGTATGCCAAGCTTCTTCAGTGTCCCTGTCTACTCACCTGACATGCAGGCAAAGCTTCTTCAGTGTGCCCGTCTACTCACCTGACATATGCAGCAAAGCTTCTTCAGTCTGCCCGTCTACTCACCTGACATATGCAGCAAAGCTTCTTCAGTGTGCTCGTCTACTCACCTGACATATGCAGCAAAGCTTCTTCAGTGTGCCAGTCTATTCACATGACATATGCAGGCAAAGCTTCTTCAGTGTGCCCGTCTACTCACCTGGCATATGCAGCAAAGCTTCTTCAGTGTGCCCGTCTACTCACCTGACATATGCAGGCAAAGCTTCTTCAGTCTGCCCGTCTACTCACCTGACATATGCAGCAAAGCTTCTTCAGTGTGCTCGTCTACTCACCTGACATATGCAGCAAAGCTTCTTCAGTGTGCTCGTCTATTCACATGACATATGCAGGCAAAGCTTCTTCAGTGTGCCCGTCTACTCACCTGGCATATGCAGGCAAAGCTTCTTCAGTGTGCTCGTCTGTTCACATGACATATGCAGGCAAAGCTTCTTCAGTGTGCCAGTCTACTCACCTGGCATATGCAGGCAAAGCTTCTTCAGTGTGCTCGTCTATTCACATGACATATGCAGGCAAAGCTTCTTCAGTGTGCCCATCTACTCACATGACATATACAGGCATTAAGTACTCCTGTAGAGAGCTTTCCTTTCCAAGTAGAAGTGCCTCCAACAAAGTATATTTTTCCTGAGTTTTGTAATAAAAAGGTCCTAATTTTTGGCCGCCAAGTTTTACCCCATGACATTTACATTAAGCACACAAACTAAACTAAAACACAATCTTTCACAAAACATATTGAAATCGAAGTTCTTTTCTTTTCTGATAGGCCAGCTTATCCAGTTCTGGATTGTGGGGTAGCTGAATCCTCTTGTGGCATACTGGGGGTGTAGCTGGATCCTCTTCTGGCATGCTGGGGGTGGACAATCATAAAGAATGACAGCAGTCTGTGTTGGGACAAACTGGCAAACCACACACGCTCATTTGGCATGCACACCTTCTTTTTGCATATTTGTGCATTGGCTCTCCTTTGGGTGGGATAGTCGTACCAGTAATGTGTAGTTCTGCAGATGTGCTGCATGCCATATATGTGTGTGTGTGTGTGTGTGTGTGTGTGTGTGTGTGTGACAGCAGCATGATTTAGGGTCCTAAGAGTGCACTATGGCTTCGGGTAGTTATTAATTGCAGATGGGACTCATGCACATGGCTGCCTGCTATACCTGATGCTTCTTAACCCTGCCTTACATATGCGTACACATGCACACACTTCCTCACTCTATGCCATAGATTGAAAGATGCACACACCCACTGACCAGACCCCCCTGCACCTCATCCCAATTCCTATTGTACCCAAAGCTCGGCATCTTTAGTGAGAGGGAAGGTGGTGTAACTTGTGTGCAGGACTCTGCAGTCATGACAGAGGTTAATACATAAAACTTTCTGACTTTATCGTGTAGTTGCAGAGATTTGAGTTACCATATTATTCTTATGAAATGGTAGAGCCCAGCAGCTTCTTCCACTGGCAGATACGCAGATGTGTTGCACTACTTTTGCACCATACTATTCTTATGAAATGGTAGAGCCCAGCAGCTTCTTCCACTGGCAGATACGTAGATGTGTTGCACTACTTTTGCACCATACTATTCTTATGAAATGGTAGAGCCCAGCAGCGTCTTCCACTGGCAGATACACAAATGTGTTGCACTACTTTTGCACCATACTATTCTTATGAAATGGTAGAGCCCAGCAGCTTCTTCCACTGGCAGATACGTAAATGTGTTGCACTACTTTTGCACCATACTATTCTTATGAAATGGTAGAGCCCAGCAGCTTCTTCCACTGGCAGATACACAAATGTGTTGCACTACTTTTGCACCATACTATTCTTATGAAATGGTAGAGCCCAGCAGCTTCTTCCAGTGGCAGATACGCAAATGTGTTGCACTACTTTTGCACCATACTATTCTTATGAAATGGTAGAGCCCAGCAGCTTCTTCCACTGGCAGATACGTAAATGTGTTGCACTACTTTTGCACCATACTATTCTTATGAAATGGTAGATCCCAGCAGCTTCTTCCACTGGCAGATACACAAATGTGTTGCACTACTTTTGCACCATACTATTCTTATGAAATGGTAGAGCCCAGCAGCTTCTTCCACTGGCAGATACGCAAATGTGTTGCACTACTTTTGCACCATACTATTCTTATGAAATGGTAGAGCCCAGCAGCTTCTTCCACTGGCAGATACGTAAATGTGTTGCACTACTTTTGCACCATACTATTCTTATGAAATGGTAGAGCCCAGCAGCTTCTTCCACTGGCAGATACGTAAATGTGTTGCACTACTTTTCATATATTTTTTATTAATAGCTGCCCGAGTCTTCCACTTTCACTGTAATTATAGACGAGGAGGTAATGGACCCTAAAGCCTTTTATATATTTTTTCTCCTAGCCTTTTTATAATATTTTCTTAGTAGTATTGGAAGTTTACGGACATCCTTTGAAAAGTTTGTCACAGTTATTCCAGATACATAAATACCACCTCTAGCCTCCCGTGAAAAGAGACTGCCAGCCTAGTGGGGTAAACCCGGTTAACAAAAGAGTATTTGTTTTGTTTTATTTATGGAAAAAATGATTTGAGTGTTGCTTTGAGTGTTGCAGACCAACATCCAACACTTCAGTGCTGCACGGGGGAATTTCTGTAGATGTATTTAAGACTTTAGACATTTTCCCATTTAATAGATTGCCTCCATAGCTAGGCAAAAAGTACTCCTTATAATAATCCTTGTATAACCATCTGCAATACATATTTAAGTAACTTTTTTTTTTTTTTGCAACCTGTACTGACACTTCCTTGTAAATTGTTTAAAAGTGAGGTAAACTGGGTGGTCAATACTGGGGCCTTGTTGAAATTTGTAGTGGCTACTTTTCAGCTCCTGCATGTTTTAGGAGTACTAGCATTACAGAAGACATATTTACTCTAGCTTCAGTTTATTTAGGCTCATTTATTTACCTGTTGGTAAACAAGCAAATACAAATTATTCTGTGTATTTAAAAGTCACATTGTCCAGTTTGGTTTCTGTAGGCTTGACATTGTCGCACAAGTGAAGAAACATTTGTACTGCTGTTGAATGCAGTTGTTGGGGTATTTTAGTTGATGTGTTTGCGGTTTACTTTCTGTTGCAAATAACGCGGTATAATCGTAGACATATTGTTCTAATGCTGTTCATGATCATATGTATGCGATATGTTTATGTGACTCTGTGTCATCTGACTTGGGATGTGGCCAAAAAGGCTTGCAGGCCAGTCTGCCTGCCTAGGTAACAGCTAAATTATAATGAAAAATAGAATTTTACATGTATGTATTTTTTATTAATGTACAGTTATATATGCTGGTGTTTTCTTTTTTTTTTTTTTTCTTTTGTAATCTTAGAGTTTGCCATTTGTGTTACTGAATGGGGGGCTGCCAACTTTAGCACTGTGATAGTGGAAAAGCTTAGTATTAAATGTAATAATTCCACAGTAAAAGACCACCGACCAACAAAGTATACTGAAAACTGTATTTAATAGACGTGACAAAGATGAAAAAACGAACAGCAATCCAAATAAAATCGAGCGCTTTTGCCTGGTTAATACCAGGCTTTATCAAGATGCATGTTAAGAAAACCCAATGCTTTATATAGTCATTTGCTGATCACCTGACCCAAATCTGCCATATTAATTACCATTGGGCTTTGTTAGGAGTGGACCCCGCAACTAATGAAAAGACGCCTGCGCAATAACAATCTAGTTTTTCACTGGCCAGACCCTGCAGCTGACCCAGAAACTATTTCACAGGGTCCCAAAGGGGTCAAGGCTGCTACTGCATAAAAACCCTGTCCCCTCAGATAGAGATTCTAGGGCACTGGACAGATGGGGGAAAAAAGTTTACACTTCAGCTACCTTGGCTGTAAGGGCTTTAAATCGTCTATTTCATATGCTTAAGTATCAGCAATATTTAATGTCTCTGTTAAAACAGAAAATGTTGACAAATTATGAATGTGCTGGGAACAAGGAATTGCAGGATTTATTGCATGCAGCTGAACATGTGGGAAAACATACTTTGCAATGTGGTTATGATTCACTGGAGGCCTCTTGCAGGGCCGCTGTAACAGGTTCTGTCATTAGAAGGCATGCTTGGTTAAAGGAACAGACTCTGCCTGATCATGTTAAAGCAAAATTATTGGATGTTCCATTACAGCATGATACTTTGTTTGGTGTTAAGGCAGAAGAGGTGTTAAAGAAAATGGAGGATAAAGCTAAATCTATGCAGACAGTGAAGGATTTCTTACAGGTGCAACCACCCAGATTTAGCAGGAACTGGCCTTCTAAAAATTGGTCCTTTCCCGTGTCAGACAGGCCACAAAGAGGCAGATACAGACGCCCTAGAGGCAGACAACAGCCCCAGGGCTCATACAGGCCCGAACAGTGGGGTGCTTCTTCCTCCAAAAGCGGAGAAGACAAAACACACCCATATAGGAAACAGTCCCAATGACTTCCCTCTGCCATTGCCAAGCATTTATCTTTTGGCAGCACCCTTGGGGGGAAAGCTATTACTTTTTTCACAAAATTGGCACATGATTACCCAGGACAAATAGGTCTTGAATATAGTCTCTCAGGGCTACAGGTTCCACTTTCACACCCTTCCAAAGGCAAAAGGTATGCCAGACCTGCCACACAATCAAAGGGCAGAGGCGCAAAACCAAGTTTCATCTCTTATGGACATGAGGGCTATTCAGCCAGTGCCACAACAAGAACAGGGACAAGGATTTTACTCAAGACTTTTCTTAGTACCAAGGAAGGACAAAGCATGGAGACCAATTCTGGACCAGTCTATTCTAAATACTTTTCTGGACATTCCGAAATTCAAAATGTTGACTTTGCAGCAGCTTCTGCCCATGCTGGCTAAAAAGGCTTGGCTTGTAACTTTGGACCTCAAAGAGGCATACCTGCATGTCCCAATCAGACAATCTTGCAGAAGATACCTCAGATTCATAGCTGGCTCAATGCATTACCAATTCTCTGCACTGCCCTTTGGCTTATCTACTGCGCCCAGGGTCTTCACAAAATGCCTGGCACCAGTAATTGCATTTTGCAGACAGAGGAATTCAAATATATCCCTACTTGGACGACTGCCTTATTCAACCAGAGGCCAAAGACATTCTACTAAAGCATCTGGCGTTTGTAAAAAGATTACTAATTTGCCTAGAGTACACAGTAAACGAAAATAAATCAAAACTAGTACCCTCTCAAGAGCTAATATTCCTGAGTGCAAGCTTAAATACAACTGCCCAGATGGCTTATCTCACGCCAGACAAACAAAGGCAACTGACTTCTTACTTCGAAAACATGGCAACAAAGACCCAGTTATCTGCAAGAAAAATTCTGCAGGCTCTGGGCTACATAGCCTCCTGCATTCTGCTAATTCCATATGCAAGACTGCATATGAGGAAACTACAATGGTACCTAAAAAGTGTTTGGACTCAACATTGCCACAGCCTGGAATCATTCATTTCACTCATTCCCTGACTGCAACAGGAGTTTCAATGGTGGGCACAGGCCTGTCACCACAAAAAGGGACAGCCATTCAATTTTCCCACAGCCAGGCAAACACTAACAACAGATGCATCAGATTATGCCTGGGGGGGCCCACATGGCAGGAAAATGATTTCAGGGCACATGGCCCCCAAGCCAAAGGCATCTACACAGCAAAAAGAGATGTTAGCTGTACAAAATGCCCTGACAGCCGTCAAGGACCTACTTCATCCAGGACAGCTGCTGATAAATACAGACAACACCACAGTCATGTGGTACATAAACAAGCAGGGGGGGCACACATTCCTACCCCCTCTGCAGACAAGCCATGATTTTGTGGAACACAGCATTGACTTAACAAATACACCTGCAAGCACAATTCCTGCCAGGAAAAACAAATGATCTGGCAGATGAACTAAGCAGAAAACCTCATGGACCCTCACGAGTGGAAACTAGATCCACAAATCTTCAGCATAACAAGAAAATGGGGACGCCCAGACATATCTTTTTGCCTCTCCTCACAACTGCCAACTTCAGAGATTCTGCACAAGGCCTTATCACAAACAAGCATGGGAAGTGGATGCTCTGTCATTCAGCTGGAACAACCTTACAGTATATGCCTTTCCTCCACTGCCTCTTCTCCCCAAGGTACTCCTAAAGGTCAGACAAGAGAAGCCACAAATGATGCTGATTGCCCCGGATTGGCCACGCCAACACTGGTACCCAATCCTAAGGAGCTTATCCCAAGGCCCAGTCTGGACATTGCCTCAAATTTTTCATTTACTGACCCAACAAAATCAGATCCTGCACAGCCAACTCAGAACTCTAAATCTAGCTGCATGGCGGATACTGTAACCATTCAGAATACACCTCTTTCTAAAGTGGTTATGGATGTCATTTTGGAGGCCAGGAGACCCAGCACCAGAAAATCTTATGCAGAAAAATGGAAGAGATTCTGTGCTTGGAACCAGGCACAAGGAATTGACACGCTTGTTCCAAATATTCCTCAGATTTTACAATATCTAACTGAGATGCTGGACAAAGGCCTATCCTTCTCATCAGTTAAGATCCATGCCTCTGCCATTTCAGCTCATTACAATACAGACCCACCTATTTTTTCATATCCATTGCTTAGGCAGTTACTCAGGGGGGCCAAAAACATAAGACCTCCAAGGAGAGCACCAATACGTGCATGGGGTCTCAATTTTGTCTTGGAAAAACTCACACTGCCTCCTTTTGAGCCAGCCAATACAGCTGAGATAAAATTCTTATCATGGAAAACAGCTCTGCTCCTAGCAATAACTTCAGCAAGAAGAATCTCATCAGAGTTACAGGCATTAATGGCTGTGGAACCTTTTATTATCTTCCATCCGGACAGGGTTTCTCTAAGGACAAACCCAGCATTTATGCCTAAGGTAGTGTCCAATGTGGCTCTTAACCAAACCATTCATTTGCCTACTTTTTACCCAAACCTGCAGAATAAAGGGGAGAGACTTCTGCATTCTTTGGACATACACAGACAGCTACGCTTCTACTTGGACAAAACTAAAGCTTTCAGAAAGACTGAACAACTTTTAGTGGCATATGCTGCAGGATCACAAGGAAAGGCTAACTCAAAGCAGACTATTTCAAAATGGATAGGACACTGCATTCGTTTCTGCTATTCACAATATGGTAAGTCAGTGCCTAAGGGCATTAGACCACATTCTACCAGGGCAGCAGCCACGTCAGCAGCCTTCCTCAGAGGAGTACCAACCAAGGATATGTTGGAGGCTGCAACTTGGACTTCAGTGCACACTTTTACTAAGCTCTACCACTTGCCTCTTTACTCTAAATCCAGAGCAGGCTTTGCCACTGCAGACTTGCAGGGCCTTATAGCCACTCCTAATTCTATTTAGACCCAGCCGCCCAACCTCAGCTTTGGGATTCAACCCAAGTGTAATGACTGCAACAGTGAAACACGATGAACAGTACAGTTGTGTACCTACCATAAATGTAGATGTTAGTGTCTTCACTGTTGCAGTCCAGGTTACCCACCCACCATCCCCCTTTCTTTGCTGGGACTTATCTGTATTACTGTATCCTATACATCCTATGTAGTATTTGCTTGTAGATGAAGGTATTGTTTATTTTAGTGCATGCTTTTATTAGCAATGTTTTTTAGCCTACCCTTTTTGGGGCACCTGACATATGGGGTAAGAAAAACTGAAGAAAATGGCGTTGGCTGCATCTTTTATACCCCTGGCGCACTGACGTCAGGGAAGAAGCGACAGCAACTGATGCCGGACCAAGACTTTGGAATTCAGGCCGACTGCAGGTAGCCTGCCAGCAGGATAACCCAAGTGTAATGACTGCAACAGTCAAACATCTACATTTATGGTAGGTACACAACTGTACTTTTCACTCCCTTGGTTTACTCCCATGATCCACCAGATAGTTCACCTAGCAACACCCAGTTATTTTATTCATTCCTCCAGTGAAGGTTGAGAGTGGTACAGTTTATTCACTTTCTGACCAAGGCAAAAGTCCAGTATTTCCATCCCCATAGGAGGCAAGTCGAGTCTGTCTGTGTGCGCGTCTGTGGTCAACATACTGATCATGCAAGCCTGCCTTAACTCCCTTTTCCCCACAGGCAGCTTGCTGGCTGTGCTGTAGCTGTTGATGGAGAAGTAGGTGTTTACATTCCTCATACGCATTTCTGGCTAAGCATCGCATAACCAATGGTACTGTTTTACTAAGCTTATTACTGTGTCATGATCGGCCACTCTTAAGTAGGTGTCACTGGTGCCAAGAACCGAGCCTCTTCCAGAATGGTCACTGGTGCCGAGAACCGAACCTCTTCCAGAATGGTCGAGCTGGCAACAGCCACTCAAATCCATTCTCCTCGCCCTAATTAGCTTGTGCCGCTAGCTGAGTGCTGGTAGCCTGGGTCCCACTTGGGGACTTTATTTCTCTGTGCCACATGACCAGACTTTGGTTGACTGATTTTACTGATTCGCTTACTACTAGGAGAGCTTTTATAGTTATTTACTTATGTGCATCTTTATCTTTGGACTGGGATACATATTACCTTCCAAGTAGGTATCGTAATTTATTTCAGGTATTACAAAATGTGATTTTTTTCACATACCCCTGTCCATTCATGGAATTATTACCTTGTTACATAACCGAATTCAGAGGTTTGTACTAGGCTATCGGCCCTAGGGCCTGTACAAGCTTAGACATAACAATTCCCTGGATATTCTTCCCACAATGTTTACTTCCCTAGACCCCTGTCTAGCAGGGCAACTGACGTGATCCCTGAGGTGAATTTCCTTTCTCCCATCCAGTTGTCAAGGTTCCTTTTGAAGAGGGCCAGGGAGGCGCTCTGCTTGACATGTATGGGCAGTCTATTCCAGAGTATGTGGAGTCTCTGGGTCAGGAACCTATCCCTCCAGCATGTTTTGCTCATTGTGATGAGAAGGTTTAGATCCCTGGAGCTTGTGGCTCTGAGGGATTGGGCTTTCTTTAAGTGGAGCATGTCCAAACAGCTCAGGGTTTGACATAGCCTTGTATGTTGAGCAGAGATGATCTCTGAGTAGATGATATGCCACAAGGTATAGCTGGAGTTTTTTTAGGCGGTCAGCATAGGGCATCTGCTTTATGCCTGTGGTTCTTTTAGTGAGGTATTTCTGCGGCCTTTCCAGCTGTTGCAGATGTCTTGAAAGGTACATACCAAACTGGGCATTGTACTTTATAATGGGTCTAATGAGGAATGAGTACAGTGGGACAATGACCTTCTTTTTTTCTGGATGAAAAGCCCTTGGTGATGAGGTGTGCCCCATAGAAGGATTTCCTGACTGTTGTGGCAATGTGGTTATCGAAGGTGAGACCACTGTCCACCTGTGTTCTCAAGACCTTGGTTATTTATCTGAATGTCTTAAAGTTGATGCATTTTATTCCTGTTGATATGTGTTGGACTCTTTGCAGCCTTGACCTTGTAGCGCCCTTGTAAATTTGTCAGAGGGCATGCTAGCTGCATGATTGAGATTAATAATTACCTTAAGAAAGAGGCACAAAGATTACACCCAGTTAGTTCATACACAGGATCCAAGCTTGGGTTCAGTCAGTGTGGTGAGTATTCCCATATCGGTTTACTTTTTTTTGCATTTTCCCCCAAGACCTGGCCAGATGGCTCCACTAGTGACAACTGATTGGCCATTTGTTTCGGGGGCACAGGAAACTAGCATTCCTAGGCTGGGAGAGAACCCTGTGGACCATTCATTCCCACTTGCGAATCCGGATAAGCCCTTCCTTTCCCCAGTGAGATTTGGTTGGTAAGGAAGTAGGCCAACTTTGCTGGATCTGGGAAAGCTGCCTTCTCTTGACTTATTGGGAACAGCCCACTCCCTGGTGGCTCCTCAGACCCCACAATTGCTGTCTCCTAGGTGGAAGCATGCTTCCAAATGCTGAATTCTCCTTCACTTTACTGGTGCAAAGTACCAGGACAGAATGCGGTCAGCAGGATCAAACTACACTGAATAATGCTTAGTGAAACCACTAGGTGTCATCCTTGTGATGACCCAGCTGAAAATGGCTGCTCACCGCCAAGCTGCTGTTCCTACTCTGGTTGCCTGTGATGTAGACAAGGCTTTATTTCTCTGTGTGATGGTGCTGCCTGTTTACATTGCTGCCTTCCATATTTCCTAATTTATGATGGCATCTTGGCTAACAGGACTGCAGCCCTCCCATGTTCCTAATTGAGTTTTTAGGAGTCTGTTGCAACTATCTGCTGTACTCGCTGTAAAGAAACTTGGAGATTAGTGCTGTGATTAAGGAATTGTGCTTTTTCGTTGTCAGGTTTTATGACAGTTGCACAGACAGACTTTTCAAAGGATGGCTGCTGTCACCAAGGGATTTTCTGGATGATTGAGGGACTGCTGTCTCACATGCCTTAACTTCTTTATCTTTTATTTTCAGAGGACCGTCCACAAACTAACAGTTGGTTTTGTCTGTTTTTCTGTAATTAAATGCTTGCATCTCTGAAGTGGTTTGACATTTTTTTTCATGGAAATTTTAGGGATTATTACTGGGAAAACCACCTTTAAACAGACTGAGCTGCTGCTACTCTCAAGAAGTAACTGTATCTTGAGTATTGAGAAAAAATATTTTTATGGCACAGCATGTAAAAAGATTGGCTATCATTTAAGCCCAGAGTAAAGAGTTATTGCATGTATTACTCTTAAAGCTCAAAGCAGCATATATATTTTTTGCAGCTGGCTGTTTTGCAAAGGTTGCAGTTTAATTTCAGAAGGGCATTGTGACCTGAATTTTACCCTTAGTTCAGGTGACTTTCTTCTGTTTTAAGATATTTCTATGACATTTTGAAGATAAAACTAGCTGGATAGCCATTGCCTGACATAGTAATAAGGAAAAGAGGCAGCAGCAGAATCTTTAATACTTGCATGCTTGTCATAATGAAACGGACATCTTTCGGTGGCATTTAAAATGGCAGTGAATATCACTTTTTCCTGAGTGTTACTTTTGGTTCTCGTGATCTAAAAAAAAAAGGAATAGATTTTTCAGCCTGAAAAAGTGAGTGAAATGTAAAGGTTTGTTTTTAAACTGACTTGATGTCCTTCATGGATGCATCTGCAGTCATAACAACTGGGTTGTCCTGTCGTCAGGCAGCCCTTCAGTCGGCCGGATTCCAAAGTCCGGGTCCGGCTTCGGCTGATGTCGCACTTCACCCGACGTCATCTCTGTTGGTCTTCGTCTATAAAGGCATCAGCCGACGCCATTTTCCTCAGTCTTTCTAAGCAGAAGCTGTTCGCAAGTGCGGTCGGTCGGATCCAGAGATTACTTCTACCGAATACTAAAGACTTCTAAAGCTAAGTACCCGTTGGGGACTCTTTCTTGCCACAGCCGATGTCAGAAAAAGTTAATAATTGTTTAACCTGTGGGAAACAAATACCTCATAAAGATTTCCACTCTTACTGTCTGCCTTGTTTAGGCCCAGCCCACGTAGCAGCCTGTTCGCCTGTGCTTCTTTCAACCAGTTTGCAGAACAGTTTTTCGGTTCTGACTTTGCGTACATTATGCCGTCGGATCCTCCGACTTCCCAATCTGCCAAAACGCAAAGATAAAGACCGACACTCGGGTCCGCGGTTTTGGCTGAAACCATGGTTAAGCAAACGAGTGTCTCGGTTTCGGCCGAAACCGAGAAAACTGATCTAAGTACAGCTGAATCTATCTCTACAACTGAGGCCCCTGCTACCACTCTTGAATCGGCCTCAGAAATTTTATCCACTACGGTGGTGGCCACTGACTTATCAGACACCATTCCCTTGGATGTCTCTACCCCAGCACGTGGTGCTGCTAGGCCTCCAGCAGCCATGTCCATTAAGGCCTTCGCCAGGGCTAAAGCACCCAAGACTACTAAAGCAGTGCCTGTTAAACCCCCCACTACCAGACCCTCTTCTAGTTCTCAAATGCTTACTTTGGCAGAAGATTTAATTTCATTAATTAGAGGATCTCAATCTCACCCAGACAGGGCCTCTCAGCCCCCAGAGAAGAAACCTAGGGCAGAGCCCCCTGAGCCAGTGTCCTCTGATGATTCTGCTGATGAATCAGACATAACTGACCAGCCAGAGGCTCCTTTCTCCAATTTTGAAGATTCTGATGCTGAAGAATCCATTCCAGCTGCTTCCCCACCAGAAGAATTCTCCTTTGGGGAAACCTTACATGCCATGCGAGAGCAGTTCCAATGGCAGCAACAGGATTTTTCAGACTCCAGAAAAAGACTTAGGACCTTTCTGCACCTTCCACAGCACAGGCCCTTAGCTATACCTCCTGTCCTCTCTGTGGTGGATGATGCTTTCAATGATGTCTGCTCCGCTCCAGATTCTTTACCCCCAGCCCCTGCCAAACCAGACAGATTTTACAGGGTGCCAGATACTCATCACCACCTTTACAAGGCCCCACTTGCAGACCTCGAAACTATATCCCAGGGTCCCAAGGCAGTAGACCATAGCTAAAAACCCTATTCCTTCTGAAAGGGAAGCTAGGTCATTAGACAGATGGGGTAAAAAGGTCTACACTTCAGCTACTCTCTCAGCTAGAGCTTTAAACTGTCAGTTTCACATGATACAATACCAAGAGTTTATGCTTGATCAGTTAACTAAAAAGCTAACCACTGATGAATCTCTTGATAAGAAATATGTATTAGAAATGGTAAATAACATACAACAGGTTAGTAACCATTCCTTAAAATGTGGCTATGATGCACTGGAGGCTTCATTTAGATCAGCCATGACTGGCACAGTGATAGACTTGTTCAGACACCAAAGACTACTGGTAGTACCTTTAAGTATAGGAAACTGAAACCTATCAAGTTTATGTTACCTGTCGACCCCTGTTGATACAGAATGCACTTAGCTGGTGTTCTCAGTTGTAAGTAAATACATATTTATTAACCAGGTAGGTTCACTGTACAGAGTCCCTGTTCAGGGGCGACTTGGGAGCAATATCTGGTTTAAATGACTTGCTCAAGGCTGCACAGTAGGCAAAATGAGGGTTGTGGGAATGAAACCCTGCACCATTGGAACAGCTCACAACCTTAATGTCTGCACCAACTGCCAGTGACTCAGTTTTAAGAACACTTTCCCAGTTTTAACATTAGTAATTTTAGCTTCACGTAGTGTACTTTACTCTGTGAGATTGTTTTTTCTTTTTTCGGGAAGAGGGTATTGTCAGTCAAAATTCTCTTGACAAACACTTGCCTATAGAGGAGAAATAGGATTTTTCCTTGTGTAATGGCAGCTCACCAAAGCTGTGTTGTGGATCACTTGTATTCTTTAATAGAAGGGGAGTGCCCTCATTAAAAGCAGAGTATAATGCAAAATGTTAGACTGGGTCAACACAGACCTTTAACCTCTGCATCTGTGTTTTAGTACCAGTGTTTAAAACGTCGTATATCAGCCCTCCTTTTTTCATTTCATTGTAAAACCTTTTGTGATTGACAAAAATGTTTTTCTGAAGGCAAGACAAAATGATACTCTGCTCCAGAAATGCACCCAAGAAAGTAATTCTGTCTCGGGGATTTTACTACAAGTTGGTGCTGAATTTGACTATGATGCCACAACTCTAGCTGCTTCATACCATGGCATTTAAACCATGGCTTGTTTTCAGTAGGAAAAAAAATCCTTTTTCTTGTGAAAGGTGAAGGATTGTTCTTCTGTTGTAAAGATGTATTCCAAATGATTGTTGTGTTCTTCAGCTTAAGCACAATGCATGCACACACCCCTCAGAGAAGCGGGTGTGGAGAGAAAAATGATCAACTGCAGCAGTTCCAAGTATTTGAACCCTGGCAGTTGGTATGCGTCTATAAAGGGCTGTATGTTAATTTCTCTGTAAATGTTTATAATTTCCTGAAATTGTTATAGGGCAGTCTGGTATGAGATGAACATAAGACTGCATTTGCACCCTCAAGGATTTAAATCCAGTTTGGTGCTGAATGTGAGCTCCCCACATTTACTAATACTAATGGCATGCAAGCTGTGTGTCTTATAACTGGCAACGCTTTTAATGGAAAAACGTCTTCACTTTATTTGTGTTGCAGTGACAGCTCAGTAAAGATACATTGTTAGGGCAACTACTTTATCCTGCATTCAGAGCCGGTGCCGTACACTATTCTGTGAATACTGAACGTAATTCATCATACCAAACTGTGGTAGTAAAATGACTGTACTTGTTTGTGTCAGAGAAACAGTACATCAAACCTCTTTGTCAGTCTGTGATGAAACTTCTTGGTAGTTATTCTTTGAAGCTGTAGTGTGAAAGGGGTCTAAGACTGCAGTCCTGTCTCAGAGGATTTAAGGGCTGCTTAGTGCTGAATCTGACCCCACTGTGTAGATAATAGCATCTGAGCCATGGCATATTATAGGTAAGCAAAAAAAATGTTTTGGAGGAATATTTGATACTTTAGACGTTACTCAGTAATGTTCTGAACCAGTGCTAGATTCTGTATCTTGAAATGTCAGATCTTGGCAGGGAATTGCCTGGACCCTTGTTTTTGGTACCTGTGTATAAACGTTCATGTCAGCTTCCCTTTAAAAGTTCAAAGTAACATTTAGGGAATTACCATTACCATATGTACAGGCTAGCAGTGGAACTCTGGCATCTCTTACCATCTGTGCAGGCTGGCAGTGGAGCTCTGGCAGCTCTTACCATCTCTGTAGGCTGGCAGTGGAGCTCTGGCAGCTCTTAGTATCTGTGCAGGCTGGCAGTGGAGCTTTGGCAGCTCTTAGCATCTGTGCAGACTGGCAGTGGAGCTCTGGCAGCATCTGTGCAGGCTGGCAGTGGAGCTCTGGCAGCTCTTAGCATCTGTGCAGGCTGGCAGTGGAGCTCTGGCAGCTCTTAGCATCTGTGCAGGCTGGCAGTGGAGCTCTGGGAGCTGCATAGGAACTACAGTAGCCTCTTATATCCCAGGGCTAGAGAACCTGTTGGCAGACAACCTGAGTAGATGCCCCTGAGACCTAAACAAAATAATGTTAGAGAGAGAAAGATTGATGTCTTTCTAGACTTAGTCCAGCTGTGGTCTGCCCCATATATTGTATATGTTTGTAATTTACTTTGTTGTTTGTCATTGGAGCTTTTCTTCCCGGGTCTCCACTGAAAACGGGCTCTTCTTGGCCCAGTGTGGACTTCCCCGGTCATCAAATTGAAATAAATAAGTAGAAGTAGATCTCTCTGCCTCTACCCTAAACAAACAACTGAAGTTGTGCTCCAGATCCTGCCAGAGAGGGTTGTGGCAGATGGATGCCTTCTTCTCTTGGATAGAAGTCTCTGCATTCACTCATTACCCCTCATCCCTAGGGGATTTTTTTCTTAAATGAGTGAAAAGGAAACTATCTTTATTGCTTTAAAAAATGTTTTTGTTTTGTAGTCACCAGTGTAAAATCAGTATTAATATATATTAAGGAATGAGGGTAAGGTGGTTCACACAGCCTATCTTGACCTTGCCAAGGCTTTCGACACCATCCCCCATTCTGGAATTATGGCTAAACTCACTAAACCAGGTATAAATCCCTATGTCACAAGATGGGTTGCCAACTGGCTCACTGACAGAACCCACACTGTAAAAGTTGCAGACTCCAAATCTGACCTCAAACCAGTGACAAGTGGAGTACCACAGGGTTCAGTCCTGGGACCTCTCCTGTTTGGTATCTACTTTTCTGAAGTACAGGCTAACACAGAAGGCCTCTGGCTAATGAAGTTCGCAGATGGCTGCAAACTAGGCGCCATAGTCAAGTCCCCAAATGATGTGGACATCCGGCTGAGACAGATGCCTGGTGTCAGAGCCATGGCCTCAAGCTCAATGCCAAAAAATGCAGTGTCATCCCCTTTGGTAAAAACTCTGTACCTATGAACTGCCACATAGGCAGCAATCTACTTAACACTGAATGTGTGATGACCTTGGGACCCAGGTGGACAGTAGTCTCTCCTTTGATGGTCACCGCCACAGTAGTCAGGAAGTCCTTCTACGTGGCACACCTCATCATAAAAGGGTTCTCATCCAAGAAAAAAAGAGGTCATTGTTTCCCTCTACTCGACGCTCATTAGACCCATTATAGAGTACAACACCCCTTTTGGAATATACCTCACAAGACATCTGCAGCAGCTGGAAAGGCCACAGAAGTACCTCACAAAGAGGATTACTGGCCTCAAACAAACACCCTACACTGACAGTCTCAAAAAACTCCAGCTTAACTACGTAGTATATCGCCTACTCCGAGGTGATCTCTGCCTAACATATAAAACTATGTCAAACCCAGAACTGTTGGACATGCTACACCTAAAGAAATCCCAATCCCTGTGAGCTACACACTAGGGACCTAAACCTTGTCACCACAATAAACAGGACATGCTGGAGGGATAGATTCCTGTCCCAGAAACTTCCCATACTCTGGAACAGGCTACCCATCTATGTCGAGCAAAGTTCTTCATTAGCACTCTTCAGGAAAAATCTTGAGGAGTGGATGGGAAATAGGAAATACACCCTGGGGATCACCTCTGTGTCTCTGCTGGACAGTGGCACAGGAAAATAACTTTCTTGGGTGGCGTAAGCCAGGGAACCTTGTTGGCTAGGCTTACATAGGCCCTTGAGCCGATAGCCTAGTACCTACCTATGAACTTATGTATGTTAAAATGTGTGCTGTCTATTGGTTATGTATCAGTAAATTGTTCTTAGTGCACCACACATGCAAACTACATTTAAACTTCAAGTTAATAAAATAAAACCACACATTCCTAGTTCCTAAATATTCCATCTTTTTCTACAACCTTAAAGTATGTTTACAGATTAATGTTGTGAGGTGTAGGGTACATGAAGAGACTTTGAAGAGTGAATGATTGTCAACAGCTCAGTGGAATAATCGTTGAAAGTGCTTTTCAGCAAACATTAGGTGTTCCTCTTTCTCCATTGCTGTGTGACCTTGGAGTCTGCATGTACAACTTAGGGGGTCTTCCCCATGTCGGGGTGCAGAGGCACTTGCTGCTGTTTCAGAAAAAAAAAAAAACTTTTGTTTGCTAGAAGTGGTTTTCTGTCTTTTTTTTATTTTTGTATGTCCATTGGACACATTGCTGAGATACTCATGTATCTTGTGTGTGATACATAAACTTAGCATATTTTTGAGGGTAAGCACTGATCTTTCACTGTCTCTGTGACTTGACAGATTGGTGCAGTGTTCATATAAATAGATGTACCACTTAAAATATCACGTCAGTCCATTAGATTTGCAGGTGCATTGCCAATGCTTACATGGGTGGCATGAAGTTACGAGAGACAGAGGCAGGTTAAAGGAATGTGGGATACAGCTGCAATAGACGAGATTCAGATCTGTTGAAGAGAAATACCTTGGACAAGATTGTAATACTGTGAAAATCTTTGCCTGAATAGTTCTGGGTTGTAGTTTAACTGGTTGGCTCTTGAGTGCTGGATGCAGATGGAAGTCTGGAGGGTGAGCTGAGTGATGGATACAGATGGAAGACTGGAGGGTGAGCTACATGGGGATCAGTCAACACAAGCCTGAAACTGACTTCTTCACGATATTTGTTTGCTGCAATTCTGCAGTGCCAGCCTCGAGTGCTACTCAGTTTGTTTTTCTGGTTTCTAACATTGTTTTGTTTGCGTTTGTTTATAATGATGGGCTAGCATGAACACTTAGTAGATTTTTCCCTGGGTGTGAGGGCTGCTTTATTTGGAAAGTGCAATTTCATTTATATATATGAATTTGCTGATGTGATGTTTGGGTGGGTGTAACGCCGCATGTATTTTTTAGTGTATCACTGTGTAACTACCTGTAAGCTGCGTTGTTGAACACATTAACTTACCTTTGCATCCTATAGGTGACACACTGCTACAGGCAGAGGAGCTGTTACCGTTGCTGATTCAGACGGTGGAGAAAGCTGCATCACAGAACACCCAGGCGCCCCTTGTTACAGAAGGAGTGGCTGCTGCTGTCTTAATTTGCAGGATAGTCCTGGCAGATGCACAGATCGGTAAGGCGATTGTCTGTCTGTGGGAGTGTGAAGAGGCTCGAGTGGACGTATTTATCATTTGCTGTGAATTCCTTGTCCCTTAAATAAGTGCAGATAACCTAGAAGATCGCTAGCAAAGCATTTTTTGTAGCATACCAGTAATTTATTCTCTGTCGTAACAGAGCGGTCTGTATAGTATGGAGATAATGGGAGTTTCTGTGCACGAGTTACACTTCTGTCCTCTAAGAACTTGAGGATCAGTTGTCCTCCTTTGTGCCTTGTATCACCTACTTCCTCCTCCTGTCTTCTGCAGTTATTAGCTCACCTTTTTGTATGAGTGTTTTGAATACTACATTGATGGTAAGTTGAACAGTTCATCTGGTTAGCCCTGTTCTTAAGGAGGTAGTCTTTCCAACATTTTAATTGTGCTACAGGAGACTTCAGTATTTTTCCTTACTGTGCAGAGGAGATTGGGTAGAAGTGAATGCTCCTTACCCTTTTTGGAGGGGGTGCTTCAGCATCCTGCTCATGCTGATTTAGAGTGGTTTGTCTGATGCTGACCATTGTTGAGTCAGTGTTTGCCCTACTCCCCCATTCTCCCACAGTCATGAATGGGTCTCCGTATAACGAGTTAATCTACACTCCCTTACAGTCTGATGCTGACCATTGTGGAGTCAGTGTTTGCCCTACTCCCCCATTCTACCACAGTCATGAATGGGTCTCCTGTTAACGAGTTAATTTACACTCCCTTACAGTTGAAATTTTGCTTCCAGCAGCACCTGCCATGAGGGATGGTTTCTTGATTAGTACAAGTTCATACTGGCCAATGCTTGTTCCACTATGACTTTACTTCTGTAATACTTGCAGTGTAGTTATACTAGCAGTACTTGTACAAGTGCAGTTATTTAACACTACAAGGTGTACTACAGTAGTGTCTGGGCATTGCAAGGTGTACTACAATAGTGTCTGGGCACTGCAAGGTGTACTACAGTAGTGTCTGGGCATTGCAAGGTGTACTACAGTGGTGTCTGGGCACTGCAAGGTGTACTACAGTGGTGTCTGGGCACTGCAAGGTGTACTACAGTAGTGTCTGGGTAGTAAGCAAATACAGATACTGTGGATGACGCCTCACCTGCACAAGTTCTTTATTCAGAGCAGTTGTGTAGATGAAAGTGTTCTACATGTTGAAGTGTATTTTCCTTTGTATCTAACTCAAACAGTTAAAATTGTACACTGCACACTTTTTTAGTTGTAAAATGTCTGTGTTTCAGAGTACATGTATTTTGACAGCATACACTACACTTTATTGACCATTTTAAATTAACCTTTTCTTCACATTAAGTGTGATACAAGAAGTTTACATGAATTTGCTTTGTAGGTATGCAAGATATGAATGTATGCAGGTTTTCAGTTTTAAGTATCATGTTCAGCTCTTTCATAGTCTGTTTATCCTGGTAGATGTTCTTCATGTTTCACTGTTGCAGTCATCACACTTGGGTTATCTGCCTGCAGGTAGCCCTCAGTTGGCCGTAATAAAAGAGACTTAGTATTTCTGCGTCAGTTGCTGTCACTCCAGGACTGATGTCAGGG
This sequence comes from Protopterus annectens, assembly GCF_019279795.1. Classification (NCBI taxonomy): domain Eukaryota; kingdom Metazoa; phylum Chordata; order Ceratodontiformes; family Protopteridae; genus Protopterus; species Protopterus annectens. The sequence continues at coordinate 927,933,952 of NC_056733.1, read as the reverse complement.
GGGGTATATAAACAGGCAGCTGATGCCATTGCATCACTCTTTCTTGCCGGGGAGCCCGAAGCAGAAGCAGTTCACGTGAGTGCCGGTCGGCTGCTACCCGAGTTTTCGTTTCCGAATTAAGCCATCTGACTACCGATCTTACAAAAAAATGTAAGGATAAAGACAGAGACAGACCACACAGGCCCAAAACTGCTGACCGCCGATAGTCAGTGAGGCACTTTTGCAGCCCTTTTGCCCGCTTCGATGGATTTGCAAGCTGTTACCGAGACCCGTTCAGAGTCTGGTATGCCACGAGAGTCTTCTTTGACTACGGAACCTGCGGATGTCTTTACCTTGGATGGGTCCGTAGCTGCTGTATAGGCACCAGTTTCTGAGGAAGTTCTTCGCACTACCAATTCTCGACACAGACTACTTTTTTTGCGTCTTCAGTTCTGTCTAAAATTACTGAGTTTCTAAGGCCAAGAGTACGAGCTACGCCTAAAATAAAAACCGACCCAAAATCAAGCACCTGTTCCCTTGCCACAACATCAACTGCTTAAAATGGCCGAAGACCTGATTATGCTGATTAGGAGAAGCCAGCCTTCTCCTGCTGAGAGAGACTTGTTTCCAGCAGCTTTAACAGACTAAGAGTCCGACGAATATGAAGACATGCCTTTATCTGCTTATGAGGATTCAGATGCAGAGGAATCCATTCCCCCTGTTTCCCCTCCAGAGGATTTTTCTTTTGATGAAACCCTACATACTTTAAGAGAGCACTTCCACTGGGAATGCCAAGACTATCCTCAGTCCAAAAAGAGACTCAGAGAATTTCTAGATTTGCCACAGCATAGACCTTTAGCAGTACCGCCAGTTCTGGATGTTGTGGATGATGATTTATGGAATCCAGTCTAACTCCTGATGCTTTACCCCCTGCTCCAAGAAAACCAGACCAGTACTACAGAGTCCCTGACTCTCACAAATGTCTTTACAAAATTCCTACTGCTGACCCAGAGGTCATTTCCCAGGAGCCTAAAGGTTTAAAAGCAACTACAGCTAAGAATCCCACTCCTTCAGACAGGGATTCCAGGGCTTTAGACAGATGGGGTAAAAAAGTATAAACCTCTGCAACTCTCACCATTAGGGCATTGAATTGCCAGTTTCACATGCTGAAGTACCAGCAACATATTATGGAACTTAAGCAAACAGTAGCTACCTTTACAGACTGTGCAAAAAGTAAAGAATTACAAGAGCTTATGCATTCTGCAAGCCAAGTCAGCAAGCATACTTTGCAATGTGGTTTTGACTCCCTAGAAGCATCTTTCAGGGCCGCAATCACTGGTTCTTTACTGAGAAGGCATGCTTGGCTTAAGGAGCAGAAGTTCCCAGACCATGTCAAATCAAATTACTAGACGGTCCTTTGAACAAGGACAATCTGTTTGGCACCAAAGCAGAAGAGGTTCTAAAAAAGATGGAATAAAAGGCTAAATCTATGCAGACAGTCAAAGATTTCTTGCAAGTGCAGCCTCCGAGATTCAGTAGGCATTGCCCCTCGAAACATTGGTCCTTTCCAGCCCCCTCAAGGCCATCTCAAACTAGAACCAGGGGAAACAGACCCCCCCCCCCCAGGCTCCAATCTCAGGGTATGCAGAGATCTAAGCAATGGAGTGCCTGCACTTCAAAAAAGGGAGTGCTAAGCCACCCCTTTATGGAAAGAATTCACAATGGCTTCTCCATTCCTCTCCTCTGCCCAGCTGCTTGTGCCCCTGGAGGAAAACTTGCCCATTATGCAAAAGACTGGGCTTCCGTCACCAAAGACCGATGGGTCCTCAACATTGTATTCCAGGGGTACAAATTTTACTTCCACTCGCTGCCAATCCCAAAAGGGTTCCCAGACCTTCCTCCAAACCAGTGGGGAGAGGCACAAAACCAAATTCTATCCCTGCTGTCCATAAGGGCAGTTCAACCTGTTCCGGCAGAACAGATAGGTCAACGGTTCTGTTCCAGACATTTCTTGGTACCCAGAAAAGAGTGCACTTGGCGCCCAATCCTAGATCTTTCCACTCTAAACACCTTCCTGATGGTACCAAAATTCAAAATGCTAACCCTTCAGCAGCTTCCTCCTGTGCTGTCCAAAGATGCCTGGTTAGCCACCCTAGACCTAAAAGAAGCCTATTTGCGCATCCCTATTAGGGACTCATGCAAGAAATATCTATGTTTCAGGAAATACCTATCATGTTCATCGTGTTTCACTGTTGTAGTCATTACACTTGGGTTATCCTGCTGGCAGGCGACCCGCAGTCGGCCCGAGTTCCAAAGTCTTGGTCTGGCGTCGGTTGCTGTCGCCTCTTCCCTGACATCAGTGCGCCAGGGGTATAAAAGTTGCAACCGACGCCATTTTCTTCAGTCTTTCTTGCCACGTGATGCCCGAAGCAAAAGCAGTTCGCAAGTGCCGGTCGGCCGACTCCTGAGATTTTCAAAATGGAGTTTCAGAACCGAAGTCTTCAATAAAGCGAAGTACCACGTTGGGGAAACCTTTTCTTGCTCCAGACCGATGTCAGTAAAAGTTAATAATTGTATTTCTTGTGGGAAGCAAATACCTCATAAGGACCTTCACTCTTACTGTATTCCTTGCCTAGGCCCTGACCACGACGTCACTAGTTGTCGGTTTTGTGCTAGATTCAATAAATGCACTATTAAACGTCGGTTTGATTTTGCTTTACATTATTTTGGCCAAAGGTTTAATTACGTAATGCTGTTGGAACAGTCGACGACCGGAATTTTTAAAAAACACAAAGACAAAGAAAAGGACAGGTATCCAAGGTCCAGAACCGACAACGAAGCCTCTTCTAGGCCAGTCGCCGGTTCTCAGTGAGGCGCTTTCGCAGCCCCTGACACCCGCAACTTTATTGCCACAGGCCGTAGTCGACAGCCACGTGGAGGCCCCGAGGCCTGTGGAAACTCAAGGTATTGGGCTTACGGAAACTATATCCTCAGATGGGTCCTGAGCCGCTGAGCAGGCATCGGCTTCTGAGGGTGTTTTCAGACCTTCACAGCTTACAATTAAGCCCACTACAGCAGCAAAGGCAAAGTCGAAAACATCATTAAAGACCAGGAAACAAGTGCAGCGTTCTCCAGAACAGTCACCCATGCCAAAGAAACAGATGCATAAAATGGCCGAAGACCTAATTACTTTGAGGAGTTCCCCCCCCCCCCCACCCCCGACAGAAGGCCTAGGCAAGACACTGATTATGATTCCTCTGACCAGGTTTCCATTTCCTCGGATTCCTCTTTTGATCAGGGATATTCTCTCCCTCCCCTATGAGGACTTTGATGCAGAAGAGTCCATACCTTCAGCCTCTCCGCCTGAGGATTATTCTTTTGGGGAAACCCTGCACACCATGAGGGAGCATTTCCATTGGGACAGCCAGGATTATTCATAGTCCAAGGAAAGGCTCAGAGACTTCCTTTTATTGCCTCGGCACAGGCCCCTGGCTATCCCCCCTGTGCTTGATATTGTTGATGTTTTTTCTGAATCCAGTCTGTCTCCTGATTCCCTTACCCCCTGCACCAGTTAAGCCAGACAGGTACTACAGGGTCCCTGACTCTCATAAATTTCTTTACAAAAACCCCGCTGCAGACCCAGAAACAATTTCTCAGGGTCCTAAAGGGGTTAAGGCTTCCACTGCTAAAAATCCTGTCCCCTCAGATAGGGATTCCAGAGCTCTGGAGAGATGGGCGAAAAAAGTTTACACTTCTGCTACTTTAGCTGTAAGAGTTTTAAACTGCCAGTTTCGCATGCTTAAATACCAACAGTACCTCATGTCATTGTTAAAACAGAAAATGGTTTCAAATACAGAAGGTCCTGACAGTAAGGAAATGCAGGATTTATTGCATGCAGTTGAACAAGTGAGAAAGCATACTCTGCAATGTGGTTTTTATTCATTAGAGCCTTCTTGTAGAGCCGCAGTTACAGGCTCTGTTATTCGTAGGCATGCTTGGTTGAAAGAACAAAGTTTACCTGACCATGTTAAAGTAAAATTATTGGATGCTCCATTACAGCATGATACTTTGTTTGGTGTTAAGGCAGAAGAGGTGTTAAAGAAAATGGAGGATAAAGCAAAGTCATGCAGACAGTGAAAGATTTCTTACAGATTCAACCACCTAGATTTAGCAGAAACTGGCCTTCAAAAAATTGGTCCTTTCCAGTGTCAGACAGGCTGCAAAGAGGCAGATACAGACACCCAAGAGGCAGATCTCAGCCCCAAGGCTCCTGGCAACCTAAACAATGGGGTGCTTCAGCCCCCAAAGGAGGGGAAGACAAATCACAACCTTATAGGAAACAGTCTCAATGACTTCCCTATGCAAATGCTAAGCACTTACCTTTTGACAGCACCCCTAGGGGGGAAGCTAGCACTTTTCTCAAAAAAATTGGCACATGATCACCAAGGACCAATGAGTGCTGAATATTGTTTCTCAGGGTTACAGGTTCCACTTCCACACGCTTCCATATTCAAAAGGTATGCCAGACCTGCCACAAAACCAATGGGCAGAGGCACAAAAACAGATTGCTGCTCTTATGGACATGGGAGCTATTCAAAAAGTTCCACAGCAAGAACAGGGACAAGGATTTTACTCAGTACTTTTCTTAGTACCTAGAAAGGACAAAGCCTGGAGACCAAGACTGGACCTGTCGATCCTAAACACTTTCCTGGATGTTCCAAAATTCAAAATGTTAACACTACATCAACTTCTGCCCATGCTGGGCAAGAAGGCTTGGCTAGTTACTTTGGACCTCAAGGAGGCATACCTGCATGTCTCAGTCAGACAATCTTGCAGAAGATAGCTCAGATTCATAGCAGGCTCAATGCATTACCAATTCTCTAAACTGCCCTTTGGCTTATCTACTGCGCCCAGAGTCTTCACAAAATGCCTGGCACCAGTAATTGCATTTTGCAGACAAAAAGAAATTCAAATATATCCCTACTTGGACGACTGCCTTATTCAAGCAGACAGCAAGGACATTCTTCTAAAGCATCTGGCATTTGTAAAAAGATTGCTAATTTGCCTAGGGTACACAGTAAACGAAAAGAAATCAAAACTAGTGCCCTCTCAAGAGATAATATTCCTGGGTGCAAGCTTAAATACAACTGCCCAGATGGCTTATCTCTCGCCAGACAAACAAAGGCAACTGACTCATTACTTTCAAATGATGGCAACAAAAACCCAGCTCCCTGCAAGAAAAATTCTGCAGGCCCTGGGCTTCATGGCATACTGCATTTCACTAATTCCATATGCAAAACTGCATATGAGGAAACTACAGTGGTATCTAAAAAGTGTTTGGACTCAGCACTGTCACAGCCTGGAGACAATCATAACTTCAATTCCCTGCCTACAACAGGAGTTTCGATGGTGGGCCCAGACCTGTCACCACAACAAGGGACAGCCTTTCATTTTACCCACAGCCAGGCAGACAATAACAATGGATGCATCGGATTACGCCTGGGGGGCACATATGGCAGGAAAATGTATTCAAGGCACGTGGCCCAAGGAACAAATGCATCTTCACATCAATCAAAAAGAGATGCTAGCAGTACAGAATACCCTGTCAGCTTTCAAGGACCTACTACATCCAGGACAACTATTAATTAAGACGGACAATACCGCAGTTATGTGGTACATAAGCAAGGGGGCACACATTCCTACCCCCTAGGCAGGGAAGCCATGACTTTGTGGAACACAGCACTGACATATCAAGTACATCTGCAGGCACAATTCCTACCAGGAACAAAAAATACACTGGCAGACGAACTAAGCAGAAATCTCATGGATCCTCATGAATGGAAACTAAATCTACAGGTGTTTAGCATGATAACGAGGAAATGTGGACGCCCAGACATAGATCTTTTTGCCTCCCCTCACAATTACCAAATACAGAAATTCTGCACAAGAACCTATCACTCTCAAACATGGAAAGTGGATGCTCTCTCATTCAGCTGGAAAGGCCTGACAGCCTATGCCTTCCCTCCGATGCCTCTCCTTACCAAGGTACTCCTAAAAGTCAGACAAGAAAGGCCAAAAATGATCCTGATTGCACCAGACTGGCCACACCAGCACTGGTATCCAATCCTAAAGAGCTTGTCTCAATGCCCAGCTTGGCCTCTACCTCAAATTCCTACACAGCAAAACAATCGGATTCTGCACAGTCAACTCAGAACCTTAAATCTGGCAGCATGGCAGATAATGTAGCCACTCAGACTGCACCTCTCTCTAAAGCTGTTATGGAAGTTATTATAGAAGCCAGGAGGCCCAGCACTAGGAAATCTTATGCAGAAAAATGGAAGAGATTCTGTGCTTGGAACCAGGCACAAGGGCTCGAACCACTTGTCCCTAATATACCTCAGATTTTACAATACCTAACTGAGATGCTGGACAAAGGCCCATCTTTCTCATCTATTAAAATCCATGCCTCTGCCATTTCAGCTCATTACAATACGGAACCTCCTATTTTTTTCACATCCTCTACTACGACAGTACCTCAGAGGGGCACAAAATATAAGACCCCCAAGGAGAGCACCAGTACCAACTTGGGATCTCAGTTTTGTTTTAGAAAAACTCACACTGCCTCCTTTTGAACCAGCCAGCACAGCTGATCTAAAATTCTTATGGAAAACTGCTCTGCTCCTAGCAATAACTTCAGCAAGAATAGTCTCAGAGTTACAGGCATTAATGGCTGTGGAACCTTTCATCATTTTTCATCAGGACAGGGTCTCACTTAGGACAAACCCAACATTCATGCCAAAAGTGGTCTCCAATGTGGCCTTGAACCAAACCATTCATTTGCCTACTTTCTACCCAAATCCCCAGAATAAAGGGGAGAAACTTCTGCACTCTTTGGATATACACACACCGCTACGATTTTACCTGAAAAAAACAAAAGCTTCCAGAAAAACTGAGCAACTGTTTGTAGCCTATGCTGCAGGATCACAAGGAAAGCCTATTACAAAGCAGACAATTTCAAAATGGATAGGCCACTGCATCCGCTTCTGTTATGCACAGCATGGCAAGTCAGTACCTAAGGGCATTAGGCCTCATTCTACCAGTGCAGCAGCCACTTCAGCAGCTTTTCTCAGAGGAGTACCAACCAAAGACATTTTAGAAGCTGCAACCTGGAGCTCAGTGCACACTTTCACCAAGCACTACCACTTACCTCTCTACTCTAAATCCAGAACAGGCTTTACCACTGCAGTTCTGTAGGGCCTGGTAGCCTCTCCAAATCCAATTTAGACCCAGCCACCCAACCTCAGCTTTGGGATTCTACCCAAGTGTAATGACTGCAACAGTGAAACACGATGAACTTAGTACAGTTGTGTACCTACCATAAATGTAGATGTTCGAGTGTATTCACTGTTGCAGTCCAGGTTACCCACCCTCCATCCCCCTTTTCTTTGCTAGGTCTTACCTATACTTCTCTATCTTATACAACCTATGTGGTGTATTTGCTTGTAGATGAAGGAAATGTTTATAGTAATATATGCATGTTTTTTGGCATATTTTTATCTTTCCAGCCTTCCTATCTGGGGGGCACCTGACATCTGGGGCAAGAAAAGCTGAAGAAAATGGTGTCTGTTGCAACTTTTATACCCCTGGTGCACTGACGTCAGGGAAGAGGCGATAGCAACCGATGCCGGACCAAGACTTTGGAACTCGGGCCGACTGCGGGTCGTCTGCCAGCAGGATAACGCAAGTATAATGACTGCAACAGTGAATACACTCTAACATCTACATTTATGGTAGGTACACAACTGTACTTTTCAGGGCAGGATCTATGCATTATCAGTTCTCTGCACTTCCCTTTGGCTTATCCACTGCTCCCAGAGTATTCACAAAATGCATATCTCTAGCCATTGCATATTGCAGACAGAGAAACATTCAAATTTATCCATACTTGGACGATTGCCTGATTCAGGCAGTCGGTCAGGAACAGCTGTTGCAGCACCTGACATTTGTAAATAACCTTCTAACCTCCCTGAGGTACACTGTCAACGAAAGGAAATCAAAACTAGTCCCCAGTCAAAAGATTGTATTCCTGGGAGCAAGCTTAGACACAGCATCCCAGATGGCATTCCGTACTCCAGAAAAACAAGCCCATCTGACAGGCTACTTTGCTTAAATGGCCACCAGAACCCAGCTATCTGTAAGTAAAATCATGCAGGCCCTAGGGTTCTTAGCCTTTTGCATCCTACTAATTCCATATGCCAAACTGCATATGAGGAAACTTCAGTGGTACTTAAAAAGTCTTTGGTGCCTACATTCTCAGGACCTGGAAACAGTCATACCTATCATACCTTGTCTAAGGACAGAGTTTCTTTGGTGGGTAGCAGCATGCAACCAGAACAAGGGACTTCCCTTTACTCAACTCCTTGCTGCTCAGACCCTAACCACAGACACATCAGACCATGCTTTGGGGGGGGCACACCTGGATGACATGTGCATTCAGGGATACTGGACCCCAAGTCAGTGTCATCTGAACATCAACCAAAAAGAGATGCTAGCTGTTCAGCATGCTCTGACAGCTTTCAGGTCCCTACTCTCACCAGGACCCCTGCTGATCAAAACAGACAACACCACAGTTATGTGGTATATCAACAGGCAGGGGAAAACACACACTTACCCACTCTGCAGGCTAGCCATGGCCCTGTGGAATATGGCCCTGGGCATGCAGATTCATCTGCAAGCTCAATTCCTGCCAGGCAAATAAAACTATCTCGCAGACGACTTAAGCAGAAATCTCCTAGACCCACATGAGTGGCAATTAGACCCCAGCACCTTCAGTATTCTAATCCAGAAATGGGGGACCCCAGAGGTGGACCTCTTTGCATCCCCCTGCAATCACCAGCTCAGCAAATCTTGCTCCAGGACACCTCACAGCAGGGCCTGGAATGTGGATGCCTTATTCTTCCAGTGGGACAGCCTCTCAATCTATGCATTCCCTCCTGTGCCTCTTCTCTCAAGAATATTACTCAAAATAAGACAGGACAAGCCAAGAACAATCCCGATTGCCCCAGACTGGCCATGCCAGCACTGGTACCCACTACTGTGCAGCCTGGCACCTACCCCAGATCCCAACCCTCCTCACTCAGCAGGGGGGACATATCTTGCATCCTCATCTGCAAACCATGAATCTTGCAGCCTGGCCTATTCCTTAAATTCTCCCCCAGTGACCAGCCTAAGCAAGCAGGTACTGGATGTCATTCTTGAAGCCAGAAGAACCCAAGTTAAGGAAATCCTATGCTGATAAGTGGAAAAGCTATTGTTCCAGGATTCAGTCTAAAGTAGAGGACACAGCACTGCCCTCCTTACGTCTAATCCTGGATTACCTAGCAGACCTACTCCACAGAACCCTATCCTTCTTCTCGTCCATTAAGATCCATGCTTCTGCCATTTCGGCTCATTACAACACTGAGCCACCTCTCTTCTCTCACCCTCTTATCAAACCGTTCCTGAGAGGGACAACCAACTTAAGGCCACCAAGGAGAGCCCCCCCCCCCTGCTTGGGACCTTAACTTTGTCCTGGAAAAGCTCACGTTTACCCCCTTTGAGCCTGCAGCATCAGCAGAGTTAAAATTCCTCTCTTGGAAAACAGCCTTGCTTCTGGCCATCACTTCAGCTAGAAGAGTGTCTGAGCTACAAGCACTTACGGCTGTGGAGCCCTTCATTATTTTTCATGCTGACAGGGTTTCTCTCAGGACTTAACCCTTCCTTTATGCCTAAGGTGGTGTCCACTGTGGCTCTCAACCAATCTGTTCATTTGCCGACCTTCTTCCCTAATCCTCAAAATAAAGGGGAAAGAATCCTGCACTCCTTGGACGTGCACAGGCAGCTCAGATTCTACCTTGGTAAGACTAAGCCCTTCAGAAAATCTGACGAGTTACTAGTCAGCTTTGCACCAGGGGTAGAGGGCAAGGCCATTTCAAAACAGTCTCCAAATGAATAGCACACTGCATCCATTTCTGGTACAAGCACCATGGGAAACCAATCCCTCAGAGGGTCAGAACACATTCCACTAGAGCAACTTCTACCTCTACAACATTCCACAGCGGAGTCCCTACCAGGGACTTCCTGGAAGTTGCTACCTGGAGTTCTGTACACATTTTCACCAAGCATTACCACCTGCCTATCTTTTCCAAATCCAGGTCGGGTTTTGCAACAGCAGTCCTGCAGGGCATACTAGCCAGCCCCAACTCTTCTTGACTGCCTCCACTCTTTCTTCAGCTTTGAGAAAATCAACCTGTGATGACTGCAACAGTGAAACACGAAGAACATAGTACAGTTGTATACAATGTAGATGTTCGAGGGTATTCACTGTTGCAGTCCTGGTTTCCCTCCCTGCAGCCCCCTTGTCTGTCTCTCTCTCTCTCTCTCTCTTACTCACCCCGTTCAGGGGTGTTGGTATTTACTTTTTACTGGTGGTGTTTTCCCCACCATAGCTTAGCTCCCTGTTGGGGGGCTGCTGACATTTGGGGCAGGAAAAACTGATGTAATGGCGTCAGCTGCCTGTTTATATACCCCTGACGACCTGACGTTAGTCCTGGAGCGACAGCAACTGACGCAGAAATACTAAGTGTCTGGTGTTTGGGCCGGCTGAGGGCCAGCCTGCAGGCAGATTACCCAAGTGTGATGACTGCTACAGTGAATACACTCTAACATCTACATTTATGGTAGGTGTGCACAACTGTACTACACTAACCAAGACCTCTCTTTCTCTTTCTCTCTGCAACTGTTGACTGTCACAAGGTGTTTCTTGTGAAGTTACTGGTTGTGTGAATTGTGATGGAACTTTTAATTTTGATGTGCTTGCCTTCTTAGAAATGTCACTGGAACTTCTAATTTTGATGTGCTTGCCTTGTTAGAAATGTCACTGGAACGTCTAATTTTTATGTGCTTGCCTTGTTAGAAATGTCACTGGAACTTCTAATTTCGATGTGCTTGCCTTGTTAGAAATGTCACTTTGGTTTCCTGAGGTCAGAAACTCCTTTAGCTTGAAGTAACCATGGATTTATGTAATTTCCTGAGAGCAATGGCCTTAGAAAAATATGATTAAAATAGTTGCTGTGTGTTATTTTTGGTCTGAGTTTCATTCTTTCATCATGGGTTTGAATCTCTCCGTCTCCATTTGATGTTTTCTAACTGTGTGAGTCACCTTTTTTTTTCCCTGAAAGAGGGACTTGCCTGTAGTGGTATTACTAGCTTAACAAACATAAGTAGGTGTGTGAATCTTGACACTAATGGGTGCACCTTTAATGACCAAGCGTAAGTACACTGCTTTTAGCTGTGATGGATGTATTACTAAACTAAAACTTAAACATCTAACTCACAAGCTGTTTGCCACCAAACCTTACCTATCAGACACCATCCTCTTGCTAGGAGGAGACAATCCACCCTTACCCTGGGCCATCTACATCTCACCCCATCTCTGCCCAGACCATGCACCCCTCAACCCTACTTCCATCCACACTACATCCCCTCCTTCCCATGCCCGTACCCCCCTCTTCCCTAATCTATACTATCCATTAATGTACAAAGCCTTCCTAATAAAGTTACTGACCTTCATGCATGGATCTCACATTATTCCCCTCACATACTAGCACTATCTGAAACCTGACACATACCTCATATACATAGATATTCTTCCCCTTGGCTACAACATCTCCCGACGAGATAGAACCACAAAAAACGGTGGTGGGGTCTCAGTCCTTTACTTAGACCATCATATGACCCTCTCTCCCCTTCCTGTTACCATACCAGACTTCCACCCTGCCGAAATTCTGATTTCAAATTGCCACCTTAACAATCTCAAAAAGATTGCCATCTCCTCAATATATATGCCTCTATTAAGAACATTCCTTTCATTGGAAACATGCTGTCCTAATTGTCACAAAATGTAGTCTACGAAACTGTCCTGCTTGGTGGTGTAAACATTGATTGAAATACCCTTGATACCAACTTCCCTGCCCATAGCATCAATTTGTTCCGCTTTGCTCAACTAATTACTACCCCTACAAGACTTGAAAACAACTCCGACAATGGCACAACTAGACTGGATCCTAACTAGCAACCCTCATCTCTACCATAACGCCAGAACTCTTCCTGATGCACTGGGTAATCACTTGCCCATCAGTATGCAAAACTTGCTCCCCAGCTAAATAGGCTACAACAATACAAATTCTGCCACAAACTCACTAACTTCAACCCCAACATTTTCAATGACGACTTTTTTCTATTAATTGTTTTAACCTACACTCACTCCCTCTCAGTGATGCTGTACTTGAATTCAATCACACCTTTCTCAGCATTCTCAGCTAACTAGCACCTCCTCGCCAGATTAGAAGAAAAATAAGCTATGCCCCCTGGCTCAGAAAAGATGCTTATAAACTAATGCACAGAAGAGAGACTGCCTGGGAAACCTGGCAAAAAAAAAATCCCTCAATCACCAGTTATTTAAAGAACTAAGATATCACACCAGGAAGCAAATATATAATAAGAAAACTTCTTACCTCAAGACACAGTCCTTATATCAATCCAACCCCAAAAACTTCTGGAGAAACATTAACTCAGTCCTTCACCCTGGTAAACCTCAAACTGCCAGCCCCTACCCCAACCTTGCAGACCAAGACACTGCCTTCTCTCCTTAACCAGTTTTTCATAGACACCATTAGCAAACTGACAAATGCCAACCACAACCCCCCCCCCCACAAACCCTTCCCCAAACCAGAAACAATGAAGCATGTTTCTCACTTGACCCTATCCCAACCTCCTGCATGAAGTACCTCCTCCTTAAACTTAAACCATGCTCTCCCTCAGTGACTATCGTAACTCCCCTCTTTCTCAAACTAGCAGCAAACTCTATTGTGTGTCCAATCTCAGTGCTTATAAATAGATCTATTAGAGGAAGCTACTATACCCAGCATCTGGAAATCTTTGTACATTGTTCCCCTGCATAAAGGTGGCAACTCCACTGACCCCTCCAACTACAGACCTATTGCTATACTATCCCCACTATCCAAAATACTGGAAAAATGCATACGTGTCCAGTTACTGAAATTCCTCCTCCACAACTACCTCCTGACTCCTACCCGACATGATTTTCGACCAAAAACCAGTACCTCTACAACCCTTTTATCCTTTGCTTACACTATTGCTGAAGGTAGGAGTAACAACAAACTGGTCTCATGTCTGTTCTTGGACCTCTCAAAAGCATTTGACACTGTATCACACACCATACTACTTTACAAACTGGCTAACCTAAATCTTTCCACCTTAACTCTCTCTTGGTTCTCTAGTTATCTCGCAGGCAGACAATAGTTAGTCAAATGGAAGTCATCTTGTTCTACTTTTCTTCCCATACACACTGGTGTACCCCAGGGCTCTCTCCTGGGACCCCTTCTTTTTAACATCTTTACCAAAGACCTCCATTCTTCCACTACTTACTCTACCCACATACAATACACAGATGACAGCTACACCGATCACATCCTCAAACTCAGTCTCACAACTTCAATGACACAACAGTCCTTTCCTTCAGTCAAAAAATGGCTAAATGGCAATCAACTCGTATTGAATTAAAAAAAAAAAAAAAAAACTTTCTCCCCAAGGCAAGTGCTCATCTTAAGCTCTGCTTCTGTAAATAGAACCATCATTAATGCTGAAACTCGCACAAAATTACTAGGAACGGCAATTGACGAACAACTAAAATTTGACTTGCACATCCAGCATTCAATTAAGAAAACAAACCAAAAACCTGGACTTCTATATTGCAACAAAAAATTTCTATCATTAGATTCCAGACCTTCTTTAGCCCAAGCCTACATAATTCCCAGCCTTATCTATGGAGCCCCAGTTCTTACTAACCTCCAGTCCTGCCTGCTCTCCAAACTGGAACAAACTTGCAATAAAATCGCAAAATTTGCAGCTAACCTTCTTAACTCCACCCACCATTGCCTTGCTCTCAATAAGTTCCACTGGATTGAACTTCCCCATCATCTCAAATTATTTCAACTCCATATAACCCACTTCCTTCTTAACAAACCCACAGCCTGTCCTCCTCTCTCTAATTTAGTCACTTATTATACCCCTTCCCATCCTTTACGCAGCACTGATAAATTCCTTCTCAAAACTTGTAGGCCCAAAATGAACACTGGCAATCTTTTATATAAAATCTCCATATCTAAATTCTGGAATAATCTCCCTGCCAATTTACACTGCACTGCACACACAAACAGCTTCAAAAAAAGAGTTAAAAAACTTTCTCCAGACAACTTGGCTATGCCCCCTGCCAGGGCTCTACCTAATCTTGATTACATCTTGTATCTCACTCACTTTTGAGTAGAAAGTTCTTTGGCTGCACTGTAGTTCGAGATGCTAAATTACTATACTTCTTGCTGTATCAAATGTAGTATAACAACATAACTATTTGCTTTTTTTAATATAATTCTACAAATCGTGTGCTAACCTAGTATTTTCATATGTTGTGATATTGTCTTTTATGCCTTTGTTAAATTTATGTATTTAAAATTGTTCATTGTTTCTTTTTTTCCTTTGTCTGGAGCTTTTCTCTTCAGGTCTCCACTGAAAATGGGCCTGTGCCCAGTTGGACCAACCCGGGTAACAAATGTGGAATAAAGAAATAAATGTGTGCCAAGCCTTGTGTTGAAAGATTGTTATCCGTTGTGGAACTCTTGGATTGCAGTTTGTTTGGCACTACGTATAGTGTGTGCTGTATGTCGAAGACTGAAATGAAGAAGCCTGCTTCCCTGTGATGTTGTTCAGTGTGTGTTTGTACAAGTCATTTTACTTTATAACATTTTTTTTTTCTTGTAGATTTGAAGCTGAACAGTTTCTGGCAGATAGTTCTTGATGAGAAGAAACAAGTTTTTACTTCTGAAAAATACTTGTCATTAGCTTCTGAAGATGGTGAGTGACTTAATGAACTGTTTTATGAATCACTTGATGTGCATGCGGTGTCATATGTAGATGCTCTGCTGTGGATGGTGCTTACTGTTTGGCACGTATTCACATTATATGTAGATGGGGGTACTCACTGTGACTGTACATGGTATTGGGGTGGGGGCATTCATGTGCTGTGCTAGCTGTAGCTTATAGCTTCAGGGAGGTGCAGTTGCTGTACCTGCAGTGGATGGTACTGGGGGGGGGGGGGCAGTTGTGTGCGCTGTACATGGCAGCTCATGGTTATTCTGTGCACAAGCTGTAGCTGGTACTTGGTGGGTGGTACTTGCCGGTTATGACTGCTACTCAGCTCCATGGTCTTGAGGAATGAAGGCATGAACTGCTCCCCAGACAGGTACAGTTTTACTTAGCAGTCTGGACGTTGGAGGAATCTGATGGATCGGTATGGAAGTGAGAGGCCATTGATGTTGACCATGCTGATGGCGGATTCAGTCATTTTGTAGGAAATGTGTAGAGACAGGCAACCTAATGTCCAGATAGTCAATACTAACCACAGGAAACAAAATCCAAGTTTCTTCTTTAACGTAAAAGTATTTTATTTTTCAAAAAGACAACGTTTTCGCCGTGACCCCTGTCACAGCTTCCTCAGAAGAAGACAAATAACACAGCTAAACTGGTCTGTTCAAATACTCAGTTAACAGGAAGTGACAAATAATTGCACTTCCTGCACTAATTTATCTTAATTAAAAATTAGTAACTAAAATCATGAATAGTACTAAAAAACTCCATTGAGTTAGCAATAAATATTGTGTAATGAAAAACCTCATAAAAATATTCTTAACTAATACATTTGTATTATTTACATTGTAAATATTATGCAATATACCCACAAAATATGTGCATATAGGCATTACCTAAAATAGCTCTTTAGCTTAAGGACACATGAAATATTACAATTCTCATTGAGACCATCTAGCCTAAATGCATCTAAATTCAACTGCCATGAAAGTTCGACACACTCAAGAACTGTCTGAAAAGGGCCTACCCTATCAGTTAAAGGTACTTGGTCAATACCCATAAAGCTAAAGGAGTGGTCAGGGTTACTACTAACATGTTTTGCCAAGGCATTCTCTAAAAGAGGTTTTTTTATAGCATAAAGATGCTGATATACTCTCTTTTAGTTTGCGATTGGTTTTTCCTACATAAAAGGAAGGGCAGGAATTACACAAAGCGATGTAAACTACTGACTTTGATTCACAAGTGATCCTCTGCTTGATGTTATACCTTTTGTTCCTAACTATAAAGGAATTTCCAGTTCTCATCACTTTACACATGTTGCAGCATCCACATTTAAATGAACCACTAGGTCTTATATAACCATAAGTGTTAGAAGTATGCTGTAAAAGTTCTTTCAAGTTATTACTTCTCCTATAAATTACATAGGGGCGCTGACCTAACTTGTCAATCAAATTAACTGAATTAATAACTAGTGGCCAGTTTTTTTAAAATAATGGCCCAAATTCCTGTTGAATTCAAATTAAATTGAGTTATAAAACTTAAAGAAAAATTTCTCTGCTGATTTAATAAGGAATTTTGGTGTACTAGTTCATTGTCAATAGTAGACCTACCTACATTAGATTGGTCAAGTAGTGGTTTATACAACCCTTTTATTCTTTTTAGTGTCAACTTCATTAATAAGCCCCTCTAAAAGAGAGACAGGGTATCCACGGTTTAAGAACATTCCTTTCAAAAACTGGCACTCAGCTTTGAAATCCCTGTAAGTACTGCACATCCTGCCTGCACGTACCAGTTGACCTTTAACAATAGGTTTTTTCTGCCTAGGTGGATGTAAGCTTGTGTAGTGCAGGAAGGAGTTGCAGTATGTCTGTTTTCTAAAAATGCCAGACAAATAAATCTCTTCTTCTGTTTCCTTAGTTAGTCTCACATCAAGGTAATCTGTTTCTACTATTGAAAACCTATAAGTGAATTTTAACCATTGTGTAGAATTATTCAAAAAGTCTACAAAAAGTTTTGCTTCAACTTCGTTCCCCTTAAAAAGGATAAATATGTCGTCCAAAAACCTAGTGTAATATTTTATCTTTTGCATTACAGTTTCATTAGATAATATATAGAGGTTTTCCCAAAAGGCTACAAACAAGTTAGCCACACTGGCTCCGCAAGGGGAGCCCATGGCTATTCCACATTTTTGTAAATAGAATTTGTGTTCAAAACGAAAAGTTTGATGACAACACTATACTCAACAGTTCTGTTACAACATCCATCTCCACTTGTGGTGCATTTAAATCTTTGAGAAGCAGTTGAATCCATTCAACTGCCTCATTGTGAGGGATGGATGTGTATAAATCAATGACATCTACAGTCAAAAAGTTACACTCAGAGTCAAACTTAATACTGTTGATGTCACGTAAGAAAGACCAGGAGTCTTTACAAATAGTAGGTATTTTCTTTACATATTTTGATAAGATACTGTCTATCAATTTTCTCTTTTAGAGGGGCTTATTAATGAAGTTGACACTAAAAGAATAAAAGGGTTGTATAAACCACTACTTGACCAATCTAATGTAGGTAGGTCTACTATTGACAATGAACTAGTACACCAAAATTCCTTATTAAATCAGCAGAGAAATTTTTCTTTAAGTTTTATAACTCAATTTAATTTGAATTCAACAGGAATTTGGGCCATTATTTTAAAAAACTGGCCACTAGTTATTAATTCAGTTAATTTGATTGACAAGTTAGGTCAGCGCCCCTATGTAATTTATAGGAGAAGTAATAACTTGAAAGAACTTTTACAGCATACTTCTAACACTTATGGTTATATAAGACCTAGTGGTTCATTTAAATGTGGATGCTGCAACATGTGTAAAGTGATGAGAACTGGAAATTCCTTTATAGTTAGGAACAAAAGGTATAACATCAAGCAGAGGATCACTTGTGAATCAAAGTCAGTAGTTTACATCGCTTTGTGTAATTCCTGCCCTTCCTTTTATGTAGGAAAACCAATCGCAAAACTAAAAGAGAGAGTATATCAGCATCTTTATGCTATAAAAAAACCTACATTACAGATTGCCTTGGCAATACATGTTAGTAGTATCCCTGACCACTCCTTTAGCTAGATGCGTATTGACCTAGTACCTTTAACTGATAGGGAGGCCCTTTTCAGACAGTTCTTGAGTGTGTCGAACTTTCATGGCAGTTGAATTTAGATGCATTTAGGCTAGATGGTCTCAATGAGAATTGTAATATTTCATGTGTCCTTAAGCTAAAGAGCTATTTTAGGTAATGCCTATATGCACATATTTTGTGGGTATATTGCATAATATTTACAATGTAAATAATACAAATGTATTAGTTAAGAATATTTTTATGAGGTTTTTCATTACACAATATTTATTGCTAACTCAATGGAGTTTTTTAGTACTATTCATGATTTTAGTTACTAATTTTTAATTAAGATAAATTAGTGCAGGAAGTGCAATTATTTGTCACTTCCTGTTAACTGAGTATTTGAACAGACCAGTTTAGCTGTGTTATTTGTCTTCTTCTGAGGAAGCTGTGACAGGGGTCACGGCGAAAACGTTGTCTTTTTGAAAAATAAAATACTTTTACGTTAAAGAAGAAACTTGGATTTTGTTTCCTGTGGTTAGTATTGACTATCTGGACATTAGGTTGCCTGTCTCTACACATTTTCACAAGTTTGTTTGCTCGTTTTTTGACATTTTGTAGGAAAGATAGCCAGGGTTGCAGCTCACATTTGTGCTTCATGTGCAAAGGGTGTGGCATGGTTATGATCATGTTAAATGCAATGCATTAGCTATAGCAAGTGTCTCGAGGTGCATGCCACTGTTAAGGCCTGCTGTTGAATATAGTGCACTGTGCCTGCTAGCCAGCCTCGGGAGTTGTATGTGGAGCACATAAAATTTTCTAACACAGCTGGATGAAGGTCAAAATTCTTGGTTAATATCTTCCTCAGGCATGTCAGAGAAAGCGATTTTATAGTTGCAGGAAGGAAGGGAACCAAAAGTGAAAAGAAAATCCTTAATAGCTATAAATAGTTACAAAGTAGTACTTTCTGTGACCGGTGGTAACTATGAAGAGAGGGAGTCCTGGTAACTATGGAGGAGGGGGAATTTGTCGTGATGTATAATAGTTTTTGAGGCATCACACTTGCCTTAACAGGAAGGGGGTGCTTAGCACGACAGGTGGCAGCTATATGTTTTGGTTACTTATTCTGGTAGGTAATAACTGTAAGAAGGCCTGTTTATGTTGGTCCACTTGTTGCTGATGGGGAGATTCTGTAGAATGGAGATTTGTGGAAGAGCTTTACAGAGGAGCACACCTTGTATTAATCATCAACAAATAAGCCTGTTATCCCACAAACCTAGTTCTTACATCCTGCAGAATGACTTCAGATGTCCTCCTTATGCCTTTTTTTTGGGTGAGAGGTTGAGAGAGAGTGGAGTCCCATATTTAGTACCAAGGGGCACCTAGGTAGGATTACTCGAGACATATAATCTACATTTTTCAGAGTGCATTTTGATAATTTTTTTTGCTAATTATTGAGATCACAGCAATAATGAGGAACATGAATCAACCATGGTATGCATGATCTGATGTCTTTTCCATCAGTCTCAACAGTTGGGTATATTTGATCCAATTAGATCCAATGCTGGCATCTAGATTTTAGGTCCAAGGCTCAAATTCTTTTCTTATCCAATAATGCAGAAGCAACCATTCTATCCTCACATCTAGTTTGCCATGTTAAATGATAGACATGTTTTCCAGGGCTCAAGCCTTTGTAGAGAAAGAAAACTGCTAATATCAAAACTCACTTAGCGTGATTTTTTTTCCCTCTTCTACCCTTTCTGATGCCCTTTTTTCTTGCAGTAGTTAAATAGCCATTAGGACTGAGTATTTCTTTTTTACTTCTAGCAGTCATTGAAGAGTTGGCTGATTACTTCTAGAACTTTATTAATGTGCTTATACCTGTTGTCGTCTTTGTGTAAAGTTTTTCCTTTCTTTTCGCTGGGAACTGTGCATGTGTGTGTGGTAGCAACTATCTCTTCACAAAGGTTATCAGCTGGGCCACCCACTCCTACCACTTGCATAAGTGCTGTTCTCACTGCTACCATAAACAGTGGCATGTTCTCCCAGTAACCACCCAACTCTGTGAATGCCCCTTCCAAGATTTACAGCCAACAGTGTAAAAAATCCCACTCCATAACTACCACTTGCAGTGGGCTCACCAAGTGTCTCTCCCTAAAGCCAGTGTCAGTTGCATTGTACAGCAGAAGTGCCACTCCACAACCACTACCAACAGTGGGCTTATCAAGTGCCTCTCCCTAAAGCCACCAGACAGAGTTTCCATCCAAGCAGATAGTAACTTTGATTATTATTTCTCTCGAAAGCTATCACCTGCAGGAGGAAATGCCCCTTGCTTTAAGTGCTCCTTCCCCAGTTTTTTGAGGCAACTGCTCCTACTGCAGCTATTCCGCCACACCGACCATCCCTCTAAGAAGCAAGTGCACTTACAATAAGTGCACTGTATTCCAGTTACCACCTGTCACAGCAGTTGTCAGTTTTCAGCTAACACCTGCCATGGTTGAGTACTCCTTGCAGCCAACACCTGGTATGCAGTGTACCCCTTACAGCAGCTAACACCTGGCACCCAGAGTACCCCTGCAGCTATCACCTGGTCTACTGATACTAGCAGTTGTTGTACAGGCACAGTTTCTAACTACATCTTCAAAACTGCTCTCACCAGCACTCATTGTACACCAGGCAGAAGTGGAGTAAATTCATTCCACTTTTTAGTGAATGTCAAGACCCAGGTGTGAGATTCAAACTGCTGTACCCGGGTGTCTTCAAGGTATTCTTCCCTGGATGGACAAAAATTATTTTTTGATTAAGTACATGCAAAGGAGGAAATACAAAAATGTATCCACCAGAAAATGAGCTGTGGAACAGAAGGAGATTTTGCTTCTTGTTCTTCTGGTAATGACCCCAGAGAGACTGTACCTGTGAAACCTCTTCCACTGTTTCAGAGGAAAATGTTAGAGAAGGAAGGGGAGCACGAGAGTCGACTAGAAGAATCGAGAGCATGTTGGAAAGGAAGCAGTGACAGGATTTGGGAGATGGAGATGAACAGTAATAAAACCAGGAACTTAATGTGGGATTACAATGCAGTAAAATTTGTCAAATATGACAGAACAAGAACATTTGGAAATTTAGGACTTTTTCAGAATTTGTTGGACTTGTGGAGGACTCTAAAATATTTGCCCTACTTCATATCATTAATTTTTGAAAAAAATGCTTTGGGTAGGGGAGAGAGGAGAAAGTTAACTGTAAGTAAAGAAAACATTTTTTGTTAATAGTTTTTGAAGTGTATTTTTTTCTTAATAGTACTGTTTTTGAGGTGTATGGTTTTCTTTGCATGCTATAAAGTAAAGTTTTATCAGTGAATTTTAAGAGTAATGGGGATTGTAAATGGGTGCTGCTGTTCCTTTTTTTCTTTCTCCTTTCTGTTGGTGGTCTTCAGTTTTAAAAAAATGTAGATACTGCACTGTTTAAAAAAAGCCTGGTTAAAAGAGCATGATCAAAGAAATATATGCTTTTTCTCGTTCTTCCATGGCGGAATGACTGGATTAAGGAGCTTAGATTGATTTATTAACTATTTTTTAAAGAGAAAGCAAGTAAATGAAAAATGATATTGAATATTGTGAAGCTTGTTTCTAGCAAATGAATGCATGCTTGGTATTACTTCTGTTATCTGGCACAATGGTCCAGCTTGTTAGCATTATCACCTCACAGCAAAAGGTTCTGTGGCTCAATTCTCTGCTGGCATGCCTTCTGTGCGGAGTCTGCATGTCCTCCCTATGTTCACATGGGTTTCTTCTGGGTGCTCCAGTTTCTTCCCACATTCCAAAGACGTGTCTGGAGCGTTTCAAGTACAACAAAGCAAGCTATTCAATTACCACTTTTTTATTCCAAGTGCATCTGGCACCATGGCCATTCGCCTTGTCATGGAAAAAAGTGGTGATTGAACAGCCTGGTTCGTTGTATTTTAGAACATAATGTTCTCTGAAAGCATTCAGGGGGTTTCCCAGATATAAAGAGAAGGCAAAACCAGTTAACACTTAGTAGAAGCAGAGGCTGCACCATGCGTCTTAGCATGAATAACCTTTCTTTTAGTTTAACTCAAGTTTGTGAGTGTGGCTGTCTGTTTGGGACATTTGTTCCTATTAGGAGGGTAAAACTTCAATGTTTGAAGATGTACATAGTTTTGTGTGTTAGTATTAAATTAATAGATTTTAGGGGGCATTTTTTGAGAGCTTTCAGTAAAACAAAATGCTTTACAAGATGTGAAATAGGCTCAAATAAATACAAGAAACAACTATGTAAATGTTCAACCTACCAAATGATGTATGCATGTAGTACAAAAGCTGGCGCTAGACGTGTAACAAGAAATGTTATGCATAAAAGGTGGGAATAATAACTTTTTAATATAGTGATGCTTTCTGTAATGTCTTAAAATGTCCGTGATCTCACAGATAAATAAGAAAAAAGAATAGAGAACTATATTAAAAATGTAGAGTGCAATAGCTATGTTGCAAGACTTTGATAAAGAAAGGTTTTCAGGATGGTTATTCAGTGGAATACCTGGGACAGAGGAAAAGGGGGGTTATGTATATTAATTGCAAGTGGAGCTCCAGTGGTAATAGAAGAGGATACAAAAGGAAATGGCAGATTTGTAGTACTAAGGGGCTGCTGGCAAGGGAGGAGATTGTCATGTATTTATATTCCAAAGAAAACTGCTATGATGGAGCTTAAGAAAATTCTGGGAGAAATAATCCAATTTCAGCAAGGAATATTACTTATGGGTAGGGACTGGAATTTGATTTGCAGCAGCCAGGATGTGTGTGGGGGGCCAGGAAGGGAAAGTATAACAAAGGAAGGTAGGTTTCTGATGAAATTTAAGAAAATGTTTGGCATGGAAGATATGAATTTAGTAATAGGAGTTTGGAGGGAATTTACATATTATTCTCCCAAAATATAAAAACTGGGCTAGGCTAGACAGAATTCTTATTTCACAGGAACATGTGCGTTTAATTGAGGGCCTTGATACGCGCCCAATAACTGTTTCAGATCATGCGCCAGTAGTACCTAAAAACACAGGGTATTGAAATAAAATTGAGACAACGGCGTTTTCCCACCTATCTGTTGAAAAAAGAGGAATTTAAGGAATGGGTAGTGGAGATTATTCAGGAGTTGTTCGACAGGTTTGAAACTACTTGTTATAATATAGCTAGGGAGTGGGATAAAATTAAGGTGGAATTTAAAAACAGGGTGGAAATGAAAGGGAGCTATAGTTAAGAAATAGCAAGAATTATTTAGCGGGATTGACAAATGCTCACGTATTGCAGAATGGGGGGGGATCTCATAGAACAAGAAGATTAACTGCAGAAATTTCTCTGGTAGTCGGGCCAGTCGAGGGCTTCCATGATGGGAAATCCCAATAGTCAGGACTCCAACATTGAATACACTCTAGCATCTACATTTGTGGTAAGTGTACACAACTGTACTTTCTTAAGCTTACATTTGGGAGCCTATTTCCACTTCCAATTCAGACCACTGCCCTTTTGTCTCACTATATCCCTTCTCTTGTGTTAAACAAGTGCATGGCAGTGATGGCAGCATTATTCTGGTTGCTGTAGTTTTGGATGTTTCCATACTTGGACAGCTGGCTCATTCTGGACACCCAAAACGCTTAATTAGTTCATGCAAGGGGCTTGAGTTGTTTGTGCTCCTGCTTACAGATTACTGTCAATTTCAAAACTCCTAAGGTGGAACCTGTATAAACTTTGGAGTTATTAGTTTGTATGCGGACACCAGAACAGATAGTTCAGCCTTTTGTCTCAACATCTTCAAACTTTACAAGTTTTGCACCATCAGAGCTCTCTGGGCCTCTCTGATCATTCAATTTTTGGGATCCTTGGCAACTAATATTACTCTAGTTGCACATGCCAACTTTTGCATGAGAGTACTTCAGTGGACTCTTGCGGTTTGGTGGTCCTTGATGTCTTTGTTAATACAACATCACATCAAGCTCATCAGGATCTGTAGTCAGCATGTCGCATGGTGGATGATTTCCCAATTGACCAGCCTGGAGTCTTTGTATTTCCCCAGCCAAGGGTCATGGTTAACCATAGACTCTTCTCCTTTGAGATGGGAGGCATTACAAAGGGGGAGAGCAATCCAAGGTACCTGGTCACAGAGAGGCCAAACTTCGCATTAGTGTTTTGGAGATGTGGGTAGTTTTCATGTTACTGGCATATCAGGACTGCCTCCTTATGAGTGTGATAGCTGTAAAGACGGGACAAACATGTCTGTGGTGTGGTACCTTAATGAACAAGGCAAAATCGGATTGTATTCCTTATGTTGCGAGGCCATTTGGGTGTGGTAATGACCATGGTCTTCCCAGTGCTTTCTGGTTGTAACAGACATTCCAGGCAAGTCCATTTTCTTAGCAGGCAAACATGGAAGGTTGATTCTCCTGCCTCACAAGTGGTCCCTCAGTCACTCACTGGCATCAAAGATATTTAGTCTATGGGACCAGCCCTGCTGCAACCTATTTGCAACCCAGACCAGCATCAAATGCAGTAGTTTTTTTGCTTTGATCCCTTATGAGGGATAGCCCACGAAGGACACTCTAGTCCATAATTGGCTCCTGGGACTCTCGCCTGCTTATTCCCTCCCCATACTTCACTGATAGTCAGGTTTCTTCAGGCAGCAGCGTGGTAAAAGACAAACCTGATTCTCATTGTTCCATTTGAGCTCAACAGGTCTTGTTCTGCTTCCTTTTCCCTCACCTAGCCTTGGGACCTGGATCCCATTCTAGATCTGATTTCTTATCCCTCCAGCAAGGCTCACCTGGACATCAAATCCCAGTCTGCTTGGTTTCTCCACTTGTATTGATTGCCAGGAATACAAAGTCTCCTTTAGGAATACAAGGTCTCCTTTAGGAATACAAGGATGTTCATCGTGTTACACTGCTGCAGTCATCACACTTGGGTTATCTTGCCGTCAGGCGGTCCCGCAGTCGGCCAGAGTTCCAAAGTCTTGGTCTGGTGTCGGTTGCTGTCGCTTCTTCCCTGACGTCAGTGCACCAGGGGTATATAATGTGCATCCGACGCCATTTTCTTCAGTCTTTCTTGCCGCGCGGTGCCCGAAGCAGAAGCAGTTCGCAAGTGCCACTCGGCCGACTCCTGAGATTTTCGAAGTTGAATTTCAGATCCGAAGTCTTCAATAAAGCTAAGTACCCCATTGGGGAAACTTTTTTCTTGCCTCAGACCGATGTCAGAAAAAGTTAATAATTGTATTTCTTGTGGGAAGCAAATACCTCATAAGGACTTCCACTCTTACTGTATTCCATGCCTAGGCCCTGATCACGACGTCACTAGTTGTCGGTTTTGTGCTAGATTTAACAAACGCACTATAAAAAGATGTTTTCATTTTGCTTTGCCCTACTTTGGCCGAAGGTTCAATTATACTATAATCCAAGTAGGAATGCCAAGGACCACGGACTGAACTCCTTCCAATACGTTGCAAGACCAGATACTCCACAGATTAACCAACTTTTGAATAAACGCTGAATGGAACATTCTTCTTCATTACTTCCTTTTGAACTGGAGCTCCTTTACCAGCTGGTCGTATTTCAAGATGGGGTGGACACACGTAATTCTGCAAGTGCTTGTCTTTGTTAACTGGCTCGCTGCCAATGATTGATAATAATTGGTGGTTAGCTTGCCAAGTGAAAGGGAGATCTGTTGAGCAGCTAAGTATGAAAGGGAGCTCAGAGTGGAGGTGTTAACAACCTAATGCAGTAGTTGGAAACAGCCATGTCAGAAGTGCAGGGTGCAGCTCATTAATTACAAAGGTGGGGGGATCTGAAGCTGCAGAGGAGTAGTGGAGGCTATCCCCGATTCTAGTGTAGTAAAACAGTCAAAAGCAGACCACTAAGCACATGGTAAACAGAGATAATGTTGACAGGTACTATTTTGAAGAGAGTATGAGAATAACAAAAATGAATTTTGCGTTTAGCAGAAAGATTTGGACAAGTAGAATTGCTAATGTTTCAATAATCTGCTTTTCAATAAAGCAGTCCTCGTCGTTTGATACATTTGAGGAAGGTCCATGTGGTTGTGGCAGTTTTACTCCCAGTGCCATACAATGTTGCAACAATCCTAAAGGTTACTTGGCGTTTTACAGTTTGTTGGGAGTAATGCAAGGTTGAATGGTATAAAATGATGTAAGGTCTACTGTGATTTGTTCATCTCTGATGAAGACTTGGATTCTATGTCGAAAACGTATTCTTTTGTGTTGCAGCGTTAAGGAATTAAAGTGCTTGTGCTTATCTAAGGAATTTGGTTTTTGACCTTCATTTGGGCACTCGTGCAAGTCCTGTTTTTTGGTTTTAGTCTATTTCAGACTTGCACACATCTTTCGATGCAGTTTTGTACCTACCATAAATCTAGATGTTCGAGTGTTCACACTGCTGCAGTCCAGGTTACCCTTCCTCCATCTCCTCTGAACTAGCTGGACTTCTCTATACCCTTCTATCCTATACAACCTTTGGGATGTATTTGCTGGTAACTGAAGGTATTGTTTTTATTTTATATGTATATTTTTGATTAGCAATATGTGTTGTCTACCCACTTGGGGGCACCTGACATCTGGGGCAAGAAAAACTGAAGAAAATGGCGTTGGATGCATATTATATACCCCTGGTGCACTGACGTCAGGGAAGAAGCGGCAGCAACCAACGCCGGACCAAGACTTTGGAACTCTGGCCGACTGCAGGACCGCCTGACGGCAAGATAACCCAAGTGTGATGACTGCAGCAGTGTGAACACTCTAACATCTACATTTATGGTAGGTACAAAACTGTACTTTTCCTTTTGAGGGTTGTGCAAATTCATACTTCTGAAAACTCTCCAATAGGAATTCAGTCAGGAATAAGTGGAAAAGATTCATTACCTTGGCTAATTAAGTGTAGATCCTTTCTCTGCACCACTGCCATTCAGTTTGGATTTTCTAGTAGATCTCTCTTATTTGTGGGGCTAGTCATTCTTCAGTTAAAGTACAGTTGGCTGCCATTTTTAATTTTCATGTGGGAGAGCAGCATGCTTTTAATTTCTTAAAGCTCTCTAAAGCTTTCTTTAAGAGGTGCTTTTATCTTAAGACTTTTGAAAAAAATCCATTGCAGATTGAGACAAAACTGTTTTGTACAGAGCCAGAACAAGGCAATGCTTGAACTTGCATCTTTGACGGATCTAAAATTTGTCTCTCTAAACACTGACGTCATTCTAGTCCTATGCTGCAGCATTCTTGGTGTGGGATTTCCTGCCTTCAGGCAACTCATACGTCTGCTCCTATACAAAAGCTTCAGCTTGGCTGTTGCAGCTGCGTGTGACGTCACACATAGGGCCATAAACCAGGGTCCCTATGTGTGATGTCTGCACTCGCAATCCTCAGAACTTTTCAGCCGCAGACGACTTTGCATTGTACGATTGAACTCCAGACGTCGGATCAACTGTATATAAGTAAACCATTGGGTTTTTGTTTTTTGCATTTCTAATATTTTACCGATCTTTCGCATTGCTTAGGTTTGGTTGTTGCAGCTTTCAGCTGACGTCAGGGAAAAAGGGAAAGTGCCTATGGTGGTTGCCAAATTCCCCATAAGGGCACCCATGACAAATGCGTTTTCTGCTTAGGCCAGGAACACGACCATAACTCCTGCCCTATCTGTAAATCTTTTGTTGCTTAGACCTTACATAGCCACCTTGCAGCTTTAAATCTTTACTTAGAAAGTCAGCTCTTCAAACAGCTGACTCTCAGGATGGATCCCGCTTCGGAGGCCGCCCAACA
This sequence comes from Protopterus annectens, assembly GCF_019279795.1. Taxonomy (NCBI): domain Eukaryota; kingdom Metazoa; phylum Chordata; order Ceratodontiformes; family Protopteridae; genus Protopterus; species Protopterus annectens. The sequence continues at coordinate 927,906,061 of NC_056733.1, read as the reverse complement.
ACCTACGCGTAAGAAGGCCAAGATGTCTATATGCCTTCATCAGCTGCCGCCTCGCACCCTAATGCCCCGCCAACTGCCGATGTAGGAGTTGAGCGCTCACAGATCAGTCTGCTCCATCGACCTCCCTCGCGGAGGGCGCTGCACAGCTGACAACCGGCACGTCCACAAAGCTTTCTCAGACACTGCCTGTCTATGTCGAGGTGGAACCAGATTTGGTGGTTCCTTCGACTGGGATCCAGACCTCTGATACAGCCGCTGCCAAACCTGGCTCTAGATAGACTCCTAAGGCCACTCCAATCAAAAAAGAAGCAGAAAACAAAACACATTGCTTCTGCTTCTGAAGCCCCCTACAGCCTGGGAGGCCTTCACCTCTTCACTTATGCAGGCATTTATGGTCTTTAGGCCTTCTGCCTCACCCACAACTACATTGCCTCTGCTAAGCCCTAGGACTCCCACCGCTTCTTCCATCCCCATGGCTCTCCTTCTTGAGGAAGAAGAACATGAATCGTCATGCTCTTCCTCAGATGAATCCATCTCTTATGCATCCCAGATTGCTTCTCCCAAGGAATATTATTCTCCTGATGAGCATGCTGTGGAAGGGGATTCTCCACCTGAAGACATTACATTTGGTGAAACCATCACCAAAATGAAAGACCATTTCAAATGGGATACTTCCCAAATGACAGAAACCCAAATAAGATGCTTTTAACTGCTGCAAGTGGAGTCCCCCTCCCCTACAGCTGTACCCCCTGTTCTTCCAGCATACTTAGATGCCTTTATTGCAGCCTCTAGAACACCTCACAGCCTCCTGCACCTAATCGCCCAGACCGATTCTACAAGGCGCTAGATGAACAAAAATTTCTCAAAGCCACCCTTAGCAGACCCAGCAGTGATTGCCACTGCCCCTGATAAACAGTCTAAGTTGTTACCTTCTGCCTCCCTATTGCCAACGGATAAAGACAGCAAATCCATGGATAGGATAGACAAGAAGGTGTACACTTCCTCCACTTTGGCCTTCAGAGCCATTAACTATCAAACACACATGACCAAGTATGCCCTGGACTTAGTTTCCTAAACCACCTCTATGCTGGCTTCAATTCCTGACAGTCCAGTTAAGATGGATGATCTCCTCCAAATTGTCCTAAGCACTACAAGTGGCTAGACACTCTATAAGATGCAGCTACAATGCTGCAGAAGCTTCTGCTCACTGTGCAGCATCAGCATCTGTCCTTAGGAGATATTCCTGGCTTAGACTACAGAAACTGTCAGAGGACTTCAAGTCCAAAATCTTGGACCCCCCCCCCCCGAATCACAACTTCCTCTTTGGAAAGCAATCTGCAGACCTATTTAAGAATCTGCAAGAAAAAAAGCAAAGAATTACAGGATATATAACATCTCCTGGTATCCCGTATTCCCAAATTTTATAGGATCTACCCAGCTAAGACTACCTTTGTTAGGTGTAACCCCCATTCTGCTGCCTCCTCCTCCAGACCTAGAGGAGGAACTAGAAGACATTCCTCATCCAGGCCTACTGGCCCACCTCCTCAGCCTAGACAACCCTTTCAGGACAGGGGAGGTCCTAATAATGTGTGACTGCCTTGCCCATCTGCCCCTCTCAGCTCGTCTTACCCACTGTCTCCTTTCTGGCAAAAAAATCACTACAGACCAATGGGTATTGACCATTATTCAAAAAGGGTACTTTCTGTCCTGAAAACAAATTCTCCTCTGGAAGGGCATTCCATTTCCCCCAAAATACCTATGCTGTCTCCTTCCACAAATTCTGTCAGACCTGCAACAACAAGGCACACTAGAGCCTGTTCCCACAGGACAAGAAGGAAAGGGATTCTACTCCCGTCTGTTCCTGGTCCCTCGAAAGGATGGTCCCTGGAGGCCCATTCTGGATCAGTCCTTCCTAAATCTTTACCTGTAGGTACCCACCTTCAAAATGCTGTCACTTCCCACTCTGTTTCCCCTCACACCCTCAAATGCTTTTGTGGTCACCTTGGACCTAAAAGATGCTTGCCTGCACATTCCCATCAGGGCCTCACACAGATGTTTCCTGCGGTTCTCTGACCCATCCTTGCACTTCTAATTTACGGCCTTGCCCTTTGGTTTATCCACTGCCCCAAGAGTGTTTACAAAGTGCCTAGCCCCAGCCATTGCCTTCTGCAGGATCCAAGGAATCCAGATTTGCCCATATCTGGATGACATCCTTATCCTAGCACAGTCCAAAGATACCCTCTTAAGGCATGTATACTTCACTATGTCCCCTCTGCAAAGTCTAGGGTTCACCCCAAACCTTAAGAAGTCCTCCCTGAACTCAGACAAGGACAAGATATTCCTAGATTGTAGAATCAATACAGATCGAATGAAAGCCTATCTCTAACTTCCCACTTCTAGGAAGTCTTTCTCTCCTAGACAGTCACTGCAAGACAATTCCTTTGACTCCCGGGATGGGTGGCAGCAACCATTCCCATGCTACTGTTGGCCAGAATGCATATGCGAAAACTGCAATGGTAACTCAGAAATATCTGGTCACAACACCAGAATCACTTGGAACAAATTATCCCCCTTCTTCCCTGTTTAAAGAAGGAAATCATTTGGTGGATCCAACAAGTACAACTAAACCCGGGGCTTCCACTGCAGGCCCCCTCAACCCACACAAATATTGTGTACAGATGCCTCAGACTCAGGCTGGGGAGCCACCTTGCACTCTTACAGAGTCCAAGCCCAGTGGCAACCTCCCATGATAACCAAACACATCAATGTGAAGGAGATGACAGCAGTTTTTTTTAGCTCTACAGACCTTCATACCCCTACTGCTACCAGGTCCTCTTCTGATAGTGACAGACAAGACCACTGTAATGTGATACATCAACAGACAGGGAGTTACCAAGGCATATCAATTGTGCAGGCTAGCCCTACTAATTTGGAATATAGCATCCCAGCACAACCTATCCCTGCAAGCCAGTTGCATCCCTTAGGAAGACACTAAGCAAACAGACCTGAGAAGAACATCCTCTCCACAACACAAATGGATGCCGGACAGGACGGTCTTCCTAGACATAGTCCACCGGTGGGGCACTCCACAAATAGACCTGTTTGCCTCCCCCCAGAAAAGGCAGCTGCAGACCTTCTGCGCAGACTTACTCCCTCCAAGCCTGGAGAGTAGACGCCTTCAGTTTCACCTGGGAGGGGATGTTCCTGTATGCCTCCCCCCTTCCCTCTGATTCAAAAAGTCCTTCTGAAAATCAGGAAGAACAAACCAAAAATCTTGCTAGTGACTCCCTACTGGCAAAGGTAGCACTGGTTCCCACTTCTATACAATTTAGCCAAGGGCAATCACTGCAAGTTACCCCACAAGGTGGACCTTCTGACACAAGACAAAGAAACTCTCCTACACCCACACTTGCAAATGCTATCCTTGACTCTGTGGATGATAAATTACTAACCCCATTCAGACAACACTATTAAGAGGATGTGCTATCAGTCCTGAGGGAGGCCAGGAGACCCACTACTAGATAATCATACCTTGCCAAATGGGAAAGATTTACTCAGTGGTGTCTGGGACAGGAAAGGGTCCCTTAAAAGGCTGACACCCCCTAGTCCTCTCATATATGTGTCAATTTATAAAGGGTGGACTTTCCTATTCATCACTGAAAGTGCACCTCTATACATTATCAGCCTGCTTACCCTCTAGATCCTCCCTTGTTAGCCAAGCTACACGTGAAACTCTTCCTTAAAAGGGTCTTGCACATCAGACCACCTAAGAAGCCTATTCCTCCTCCAAGGGACCGGAACTTCATCCTGGAAAAACTCACCCAGGTCCCCTTCGAACCGGCTAATACAGCCTCTCTACAGTTTTCTATTTGGAAAACTGTACTGTTAGTGGCTATTACTTCTGCCAGAAGGGTTTCCGAGCTACAAGCCTTAATGGCATGCTCACCTTACACCATTCTTCATAGGGGCAGGGTCACAGTGAGAACTAACCCTAGGGGACAGGGTCACAGTGAGAACTAACCCTTCCTTCATGCCCAAGGTAGTCAATGACTTATCTCTAAATCTATCCATTCACCTACCCAATGTTTTACCCTCTTGCACTAACCAAGGAGAGAGGATATTCCACTCCCTAGAAGTCCACAGGCAACTGAGATTTTACCTGGACAAGACTAAAGACATTAGGAAATCCAAACAACTCTTTGCATCTTTCCACCCCAAGACATTGGGCAAGGCAGTCACCAAACAGAACATTGCATCCTAGATTAGAAAGGCAATCCGTTTCTGCTACTCACACCATAGAAAAAACCCTCCAGTTGGGATTAAGGCACACTCCACAAGAGCAGTGGCCACTTCCAAGGCCTTCCAAAAAGGCATAGACACAGCTTCCATTATGGAAGCAGCTACATGGTCCACTAGCCACATTTTCACCACACATTACAAACTGGACCAAATCTCCAAAGCACGCACAGGATTTGCCAGGGCAATCCTACAAGGCTTTGTGGAATCATCTTCTGCATCCGCCACCCGTTCATCCAACTAAGCTGTGGTACTCTTCCACTCCGAGAATACTGCAAGATAGGACTTAGAAGGACATAGAATAGTTGTGTAAAATCTTACCATAACCATAGATGTCCTTCTCTTCCATGTTGCAATATTCCTTCCCACCCACCATTCCCCCTCATTGACTCTACCAGTCTAACTGCTCTCTGATGCCTCTCTCCATTACAGAAGAGCCCCAGGGCCTTATACATGCCACCTTTGGCAGCCTGTCCTGTTGGGCTATCTACTTTGCCTGCTTATCTTCAAGTTCTGAGGATTGTGTATGCAGACGTCACACATAGGTACCCTGATTTATGGCCCTGCGTGTGACATCACACGCAGCTGCAACAGCCAAGCTAGAGCTTTTGTATAGGAGCTGACGTACGAGTCACCTGAAGGCAGGAAATCCCACAGCAATAATACTGCAACATGGAAGAGAAGAACATCTATGGTTATGGTAAGAATTTACACAACTATTCTTCTTTGATGGCTGTTACTTCACCCAGGAGAATTTCAGAATTGCAGGTCTTATCATGCAAACCTCCATGTCTGATATATCATAAGGACGGGGCTTTCCTCAGGTCTTTACCCAGCCTTTATTCCCAAGGTATCAGCAGAGGATAACTTAAACAAGGCCATACATTTACCATTTTTCTTTCCAAACGTTTAAAATAAAAGAGAATATCTCTTGTATTCCTTGGATGTTCACCATTTGTTTTGGTTTTATTTATACTGTACAAAACGGTTTAGCAAATGTGATTAACTTTTCATTTCTTTTTTCCAAGACAAAGGTGGGATGTAATGTGATCCTATCTCGCCTACATTCAATACTGATGGGCTCAGAGCCGAGAATCGGCTCTGACTCGGCCGTTCTAACTAGCACGAAGTCTCTCATTGGCTGGGCCGACCCTATATCCCAGGATGCACCACACCCAAATCCCCAGATCTCGTTTGCCGCTCCTGGAGTATCGACGTGGTCTCAACTTGGCTGTGGCTAAGTACCCTCTTTTGTGATCTTCATATAGCATAGCTTTAAAAAATTTATACTCAAAAGCTATTTTCATAGCTACGTTGTTGTTATTGACATGTTTAAGTGGGCTAGTTTTTTCCTGTTGTGTGGTGATCCTTTTGTTTGGCGGGCTAGGCCCGTTTGAGTTAGAGGGGCCTGTGCCCTATCTTGTGTTTCGGCATTTAACTTAGAGCCGTCCCCCCCCCCCCTCCTAGTGTTTACTTGTGTTGACTTGTGTTTGAACATCATGTCTTCCAAAGAAAAAGAACATAAGCCATTGGGTTTAAAAAATAAATAAATAAACTTATCCTGAAGGGTTTAATTAACCCTCCTTTGAGGAAGCTCTTTCTTCTCCCTCTGAAAAGTCCAGGGTTAAGTTTAAAAAGAAGTCCCCGGCTCCGTTCTCTTCTTCTGAGTCGCCGGAGAAAAGAGCTAGGTCGATGTCCCCTTCCTCGGCTCCACTGGTCTCTGAGCCATTGGCTATGAGGTCTAAAGCTGTGTCTCCTTCCTCGGCTCCATTGGTCTTGGAACCGCAGGATTCAGGGTCGACAGCTGGGTCCACTGCATTGGTTCCACTGGTTTCGGAGCTGCAGGAAATACTTCTCATGTCGGAGCCGGCTTCTTTGGTTCTACAGCTTTCGGCGCCTAAGGAGGTTTCGGTGCTTCTCGAACCTGCTTCGGCTCCGATCCTCTTGGAGCCGTTCTCCTAGTCGTGTCTCGGATCCGATGGGAAAGGTTTCATGACCCCCTTCTGTCTCCTCCAGGTTATCTGATTCGGATGTAGATAGGGTGGTCCAGAGGCTCCTCCAGTCGCCAATGTTATGTAAATTATTCTGTGCTCCAGCCCAGTCGGCTCCAGAGCCCACCATAGTATCGGTTCCATTCCTTCCTCCTCCGACAACCCTGGTGTTGTCTGAGTCAGAGAGTGCTGAGTTGAGTGAAGTCCTTAGTCGGTCCCAAGACCCCCCGCCAGTCTTTCGGTTCCGACCTCAGCTCCAACCTTCTCTGCAGGTTTCGGAACTCGGGGGTCCTCAGTCTGGCCAGAGGGTGATACATCGGGGCCACTGACTTCGGTTCTGAGTCTCCCCCTTGGTGCTTCGGCTAGGGGAACTCTGACTCCAGTCATGGTTTCGGAGACAGGCCCTTCCTCCGATTCGGGGGGACCTGCCTTCGAAGCTACGAGTAGCGCGCTGGCCAAGTCTTTAGTGACTTCACTCGAATCAGCATTTCCCTCCCTGGACACTATGACTAGAGTTTCTGGTGCCCCCCTATCTCTGGACAGCGGGGCTCCAAGGCCTGAGGATACCTCCATGTGTGGTCCCCTGCTTTCTGAGGGCCCTTCAGAATCCGTGCCTGAAGAGCCTCCCAGAAAGAAGCTGTGTAAGAGGAAGCACCTAGACTCCCCAGATGAGTCTGTCACCTCGGACACCGACCTCGATGATGCAGAAGGGTCCCAGAAGTAGTCCTCCGATGATGTCTTGTTCTCCGATATCCTGGAGATCTTGAGACAGTGGGGCGACTGGCCATCCAAAAACCCTTCTGAGGAGTCTGTCTTCCTCAAGGCCTTCGGAGCCCAGCCTTCCGCCTCTTAGGTGTCTCCACCCTTCGATGAATTATTGGATCTTATTTGTCGAAGGGTGTGGGAACACCATGACTCTGTGGAGCCAGTTCCTAGCCGCCCCAATAAATTCTTATCTGCACCTCCTGGGAAAGAGTTTTTGACCAAGGGAGTTCCTGTGGATGCCATGGTGGTGGCGTCTGCCACTCAGCAGGACGTGGCAGAGACTTCTACTTCCATCCATCCTCCTAATGAGGAGTCTAGGAGCATGGATAGGTATGGGAAGCATACCCTGTCTTCAGCGATTTTTACCTTGCGGTCGTTGAATTATTTGTGTAATTTTACGTGGCTCCAAAGGGATCTCATTAAAGAGTTGGGAGATACCCTGGCGGGTAACGTGCCTGAGGCATTGACCCAGTCTGTTAACGCCCAGCTGTCTACCCTTTCTTCCATCGTCAACTCGTCCATGAGGCTCATAACTTAAGCAGCCGAGGGGGTGGGTAGAGCAGCGAGTTCAGGCGTAGCCCTCAGGAGGCAAGCTTGGATGTGCTTGTGTCATTTTGCGGAGGCTTTCAAGTCTTCTTTCACAGACGCCCCTTTCGATGGGTCCTCCCTTTTTGGACCCAAAGTGAAAGACACCCTCACGAGATGTGAACAGGAGGGTAAGACTTTGTCTGCCGTTGGGGCCCGTTTTTCTCTCCCCACTAGACCTTATCCCAAGGCTCAGGGGGGGGGGGATGTGGTTCAGAAAGTCTCAAAAGTCTTCCCCTGCCCATCAGAGTGAACCCCCCTCCAGAGGCAGAGGAGGGGGAAATTACTCCGGAAGACGTCGCCCCAGAGGCGGCGGAGGCCCCTGCAATACAGGAGACCGCGAATCCTTTCGAGGTTCCTCCTTCCAGCGTCCCTGAGGCATTACTCGACTGTGCTTCTCCGGAGCCAGTCGGGGGTCGCTTTTCGGAGCATCTTCAGGCCCGGGAATCCATCACTCAGGATCGATGGGTGCTTCAAATTATCGCCGGAGGTTATACCATTCCCTTCATCCATTCTCCCCCACAGTCAAAAAGATTCCCGGATGTTCCACCCAGTTAACGGGATCAAGCAGCGCTAGAAATCTCAAAGCTGATAAGAAAAGGAGCCATCCAATCAGTCCCCGTAGAGAGACCCATTCTGGATCTCAGCCGTTTAAACCGCTTTGTGAAAAAGTCCAAGTTCCGAATGGTCACGTTACAATCCATTCTCCCCTTGCTGGAGAAAGGAGTATGGATGTGCTCCATAGATCTCAAGGACGCCTATTATCACATCAAGATAAACGAGGCCTCCAGGCATCATTTACGCTTCCGTCTGGGGGCCAGTCATTTTCAATTCCGGGCCATGCCCTTTGGTCTCACCACAGCCCCCAGGGTGTTTACCAAGTGTTTGGCAGTGGTGACGGCTCACCTGAGACGTCTAGGATTCCAGGTGTTTCCTTATCTAGACGACTGGCTCCTCACCGCCCCCACCAGGCATCTTCTTCAAGCCATGAGGACTACCTTCAAACTAGGACATCTGTTAGGAATTACCTTCAATTGGGCAAAATCTGTATTGCTGCCATCACAGCGTGTTGCCTTTATCGGCGCAGAGCTAGACTCTGCAGAGATGCGAGCATTCCTACCCTTAGACAGAATAAAGGTGTTACAGGCTCAAGTTCTAGCCTTACTGCCCCTCAGAAAAGCCCAAGCCAGAACGGTTCTGCAGTTGTTGGGAACAATGGCGGCTACCATCCTTCTAGTCCCTCTTGCCAGGTTGCACATGCGAATACTTCATTGGCTCCTTTCGGCCCAGTGGTCATATCAGGATCTGCCCTTGTCGCATCCTATTTTCATTACGGAGAGGTGCCGACAAGATCTTCGTTGGTGGCTTCTTCCCTCAAATCTGAATCAAGGGAGATCGTTCATCCCCCCTTCCCTCGTTGCCACGGTAACCATGGACGCCTCCCAGATAGGTTGGGGGGGACATTAACTGGGCAGGACGGTTCAAGGTATGTGGCAAGATCACGAGACTCACTTGCATATCAATGTTCTGGAGATGAGAGCGGTGCTTCTAGCGTTGCAGGCACTCCACAGCTTTCTTCCCCAGGGAAGTATTGCAATTCTTTCCGACAATATGTCTGTGGTCTGGTATCTGAACAAACAGGGGGGAACCAAGTCCTATCCCCTTTGCAGGGAAGCCATGAGAGTGTGGAGCTGGGCGATCGCTTCCCCGTGCTTTCTAGTGGCAATGCACATTCCGGGGAAGTCCAACGTGATTGCGGACAGGCTGAGCAGAGCTATTCTGATGCCTCACGAGTGGTCCCTGAACGATCGAGTGGTGGCTCAGATATTCTCCAGGTGGGGTCTTCCCTGCTGCGACCTCTTTGCCAGTCGCGTCAATGAGAAGTGCTCAAATTATTTCACTCTAATCCCTCCTCAAGGGGAGCCGCCCAGGGATGCTCTAGTCCACGATTGGCCCTCCGGTCTGCTCTACGCCTTCCCTCCGGTCCCTCTCTTGCCAAGAGTGATTCAGAAGGCAATCTACGTGGGAAGCAGCATGATTTTGGTAGCACCACACTGGCCCCGTCAAGTTTGGTTCTCCTTCCTTCGGAAATATGCGGTGGATGGGCCTTGGATCTTGGACCCAGCTCCAGATCTGTTGACTCATCAGTCGGGTCAGCCTCATCCATCCCTCTGAACTCTGACTCGCTGCTTGGCTACTCCACTTCCTTCCTTAGTCAGACAGCATAACCTTACCCCGGAGGTACTACAGATTCTGTCCTCTTCTCACAAGTCTTCTACTAGAAAGATTTACTCTACTAAATGAAAGAGATTTGCTATTTGGGCTGAGCAGTGTGACCTTAATCCCCTCACAGCCCCTGTTTCAGCGGTGTTAGATTTCTTGGCGACACTTTTTCGACAGGGATCTGCTGTCTCCACTATAAAGGTTCACTTGGCAGTGATCTCTGATTATCATGTAGCTCATGAGCCTTTCCTCATGGGTCATAAGCTGTGTAAAACCTTTCTAAAAGGAGCCTGGTTAATTCGCCCCCCGATTTCGCAACCCGTTCTACCATGGGACTTAAATTTGGTGCTCGGAGCTTTGACGTCCCCTCCCTTCGAACCTGCAGCCACCTGTGAATTAAAATTCTTATCATGGAAGACTGCATTTTTGGTAGCTATTACTTCAGCCAGAAGGGTATCGGAGCTCCAAGCCCTTTCTGTCAAACCGCCTTATTTGATTTTTCACAAGGACAGAGTATCTCTACGACTAAATCCGTCCTTTCTCCCTAAGGTGACTTCTGCATTTTGTCTCCAACAGTCTGTTGAGCTACCAGTCTTCTTTCCACAATTCTCCAACAAAGCAGAATACATATTTCACCAGTTGGATGTACATAGACAATTGAGGTTTTATTTGAATAGGACACAACAGGAGAGAAAATCAGACCAGTTGTTTGTGTCCTTTTCGGACAACAGAATTGGCGGAGCTGTAACCAAGGCCACCATTGCTAAGTGGATCAGGGATTGCATCTCATTCATTTATGCATTGACGGGTAGGAATCTTCCCTTTCCAGTGAAAGCGCATTCTACCAGGGCTATGGCAACTTCAGTGGCCTTTCACGCTAGGCTGTCCGTGGATGAGATTTGTGCGGCGGCTACTTGGACTTCTCCACATACCTTTATTTCTCATTACAAATTGGACATGGCATCTAGAGGTCGTGCTTCCTTTGATTCCACAGTGCTCAGGAGTGTTTTCCAGTGAGCCTCCCAGGATGTAGGTGCTAGGGACGCTGTCCCATCAGTATTGAATGTAGGCGAGATAGGATCACATTACATCTCTTAGTTATGTACTTACTGTAACGATAGATGTATGTGATCCATCTCGCCTACATTCTTACGCACCCGCCCTCCTTCCCCCTTCTTGTTGGATTTGGAGGAGACAAGTGTTTGATTCCCATGCGGATATTATTTTTTCTCTCCTCTTACACTTGTCTCTTTGTGAGTTCTGTCGGTGGAAGAATGTGTTGGGGGCAAACTAGATCTGGGGATTTGGGCGTGGCGCATCTTGGGATATAGGGTCGGCCCAGCCAATAAGAGACTTCATGCTCGTTAGAATGGCAGAGTCAGAGCCGATTCTCTGCTCCGAACCCATCAGTATTGAATGTAGGCGAGATGGATCACATACATCTATCATTATGGTAAGTACATAACTAAGAGTTCCAGCATGTCTAAGGTTACATAATCTAATTGTATTACTTTTATGTACAGGCCAAGTGTGTTTTCATTGCTCTCTCAACTGAAGGCACGTTCTGCCCAAGTGGTAGCATCCCCTGGATCTTGAACCGTATTTCTATAGATATCTTCACTGTAAATGCTTGGTCCTCTGTTCATACATTTCTCTCGAATTGTAAGTTCAACCTGCAAGCCAGGTCCAGAGCTGTTTTGGTTTTGTCCTTCCCTGTAATTTTAATTCTGGCTGATAATTCTGTCCCAGCTGTTTTTTTTTTGTGCAGTTTTTATTTTCAAATGATATTATTAAACACTCATGGTATATTGTAATAATTTAACCAGCTATAAACAATATTTACTGTCGGCCTGACATAAGTAATGAAATCAAGCAATTCATAAAACATGCACAGAAGAAACAATTTACAGTTGTCCGAGCGAATCTGGCTGTAGTTGCAAACTTTTTTTTTCCAAGGGTTATTTATCAGTGGCTTGGGGTAAATCCTAAGATGTCCTTCTGTTCCTATGTTACAGTATTCTAGGTGGGAGATATCCTGCCCTCAGGCTATTCGTACGTCGGCTTCTATACAAAAGATTCAGCTTGGCTGTTGCAGTGTGCGTGGGACATCACACGTAGGGCCATAAACCAGGGGCCTTAAGTGTGACATTTGCATGCACAATCCTCAGAACTTTTCAGCCCCAGACAACATTCGCATCGTACGATTGCCTCTTCACAGAAGTTGCATCTTAAAGATAAGTAGTCTGTTGGGTTTCTAATTTTCTTATTTTTGACGATTGTTCTAGCTAACGGTTGGTTGTTGTAGCCTTTAGCTGATGTCAGGAAAAAAAAGGAAAGTGCCAGTGTGGGCGCCAGATACCCCATAAGGACGCCCATGACAGGTGTGTTTTTTTTTACCTAGGCCGGGAACACGATCACTCCTCCTGCGCTATTTGTCAATCATTTGTGCCCAAGACCTTGTGCAACCGTCTAGCCATGTTAAATCTCTACCTTGCGAACCAGTGCCTTAAGCGGTTACCCCTTAGGATGGATCCTGCATTGGAGGCCGCACCCAAACCTTTGTGCAAGAAGACCAAGGTTCCTAGGCCTTATTCGCATGCTGCTCCACTTCTGGACGCACCCCCACCTGTCGATCTAGGGGTTGAGGCATGCTCAGAGGATCTGTCTACTGCAGCGACGTTCCTCGAGGAAGTTGTTTCACAGCCGAAGACCAGCACGTCCTCTGAGCTTATTCAGACATCGATGCCTGCCAAGGAGGAACCAGATGTTCTTCGTGGTTTCACTGTTGCAGTCATCACATTTGGGTTATCTGCTTGCAGGTAGCCCTCAGCTGGCCTGAATACCAGAGTCTTGGGATTTCTGCTTTGGATGCTGTCGCTTCTTCCATGACGCCAGGTTATCAGGGGTATAAAACATGCATCCGACGCTGTTGCATCAGTCTTTCTTGCCGTGCAGTGCCTGAAGCAGAAGCAGTTCGCAAATGCCGGTCAGCTGCCTCCTGAAATTTTCGTTTTTTGAGTTTTAGACGTGAAGTCTTCAAAAAGATGAGTATCTCATTGGGAATCCTTTTTCTTGCTCTAACCAATGTCAGAAAAAAATACTAATTGTCTTGCTTGTGGAAAGCAAATAACTCACAGAGATTTTTAATCTTACTGCGTCACCTGTTTAGTCCCTCGCTGACAGTTTTGTGCCTTGTTCAAAGCTTGAACTGTTTGTTGGGCCATTTTTGTCACTAAATTCTTTCGCTCTTGATCTCCGTATTTCAAAATGGCTTCAATAAGCCATCTGACTACCAATCTTCTGAAAAAACGTAAGGATAGAGACAGACTGCTTAGGTCCAAAACTGCCGACGACGCTACAGTTAAGCTAGTCGCCAGTCCGTCGGTACTCAGTACGGCTCTTTTGCAGCCCCTGATACCCTCTTTTACAGATTCACAGGCCTCTACTGAGACCCATTTGGAGTCCGGAATGCCACACAATGCTTCTTCGACCATGGAACCTGCGGATGTCTCTACCTTGGATGGGTCTGGAGCCACCGTGCAGACACAGGCTTCTTAGGGTGTATTCAGGCCTTCCGATTTTCAAATTAAACAGACGACTTCTTTTCAAACCAAAAATACCAAATTTATCAGGCCTAAAGTTCGCACTACGCCTAGGAAACCGACCAAAGCACATTCTCAGGCCCACATGCCACAAAAACAAATGCTTAGAATGGCTGAAGACCTTATTACTTTATTTAGGAGAAGTCAGCCTTCCCCCTCAAAAAGAGCAAGAACTGATTTTCCTTGTGATTCTTCAGATCGGAAGTCTGATAACTCTGACCCTTCTGATTACCAGGACATACCCTTATCTACCTATGAGGATTCTGATGCATAGGATTCCATTCCCTCTGCTTCCCCACCAGAAGATTTTTCTTTTGGTGAAACCCTACATACCCTTAGCATTTCTGCTTGGAGAGCCAGGACTACTCTCAGTCCAAAAAGAGACTCAGGGAATTTTTAAACTTGCCTCAGCACAGGCTTCTAGCTATCCCTCCTGTTCTGGAAATTGTAGAAGCGGTCTTCTTGGAATCCAGCCTTACCCCTGATACTTTGCCTCCAGCTCCCAGGAAACCTGACAGATACTATAGAGTACCTGACTACCACAAATTTCTCTTTACGAATCCTGCTGCGGATCCAGAGACCATTTCCCAGGGACCTAAGGGCATTAAGGCTACAACGGCCAAAAATCCTACCCCTTCGGACAGGGACTCTAGGGCTTTAGACAGATGGGGTAAGAAGGTATACACCTCTGCTACTCTTGCCATCAGGGCTTTAAATTGCCAGTTTCATATGTTAACGTATCACCAACATATTATGGAACTAATTAAACAGAAAATTATGTTGATTCCTGATTGTGCAGAACATAAAGATTTACAAGAGTTAATGCATTTTGCTAACTAAGTTGGAAAACATAGTTTGTAATGTGGTTTTAATGCCTTAGAAGCATCTTGCAGGGCTGCTGTCACTGGGTCTGTTCTTAGAAGGCATGCTTGGCTTAAGGAACAAACCTTGCCAGACCATGTCAAAGCAAAATTACTAGATGCACCATTAAACCAAGAGCATCTATTTGGCAATAAAGCAGAAGTCCTCGAAAGGATGGAGGAAAAAGCTAAATCTATGCAAACTGTTAAAGATTTCTTACAAGTACAGCCACCTAGATTCAGTAGGCATTGGTTTTCTACAAACTGGTCATTTCCAGTCCCTTCCAGACCTTCTCAGTCCAAACCCAGGAGCAGCAGACCACCAAGACTTCAGTCTCAGGGTATGCACAGATCTAAGCAATGGAGTGCTCCCATGTCCAAAACAGGGAGTAGTAAGCCGCCAACCTATGGTAAAATCTCAATGACCTATCCTTAACTCTTCCAAGCCTTGCCCAAGTACTTGTACTTTTAGGAGGGAAACTTGCCCTACATGCAAAAAACTGGGAGTACATTACCCAGGACAGATGGGTCTTAAACATGGTTTCCCAGGGATACAGATTCCACTTCTACTCACTCCCAACGCCAAGCGGATGGCCAGACCTCCCCCCAAACCAGGGGGCAGAGGCCCAAAAGCAAGTACTTTCTCTTAGTATCAAGGCTATTCAACCTGTCCCAGCAGAACAAAGGGGACAAGGCTTTTATTCCAGACTGTTTCTGGTACCCTGAAAAGAAAACTCTTGGCGTCCTATCCTGGATCTGTCTGTTCTCAACACCTTCCTGGTGGTTCCAATATTCAAAATGCTAACTCTCCAGCAGCTGCTTCCTATGCTAGCCAAGGACTCCTGACTGCCCACCCTAAACTTAAAAGAAGCTTATCTGCACATCCCCATAAGGGAATCTTGCAGGAAATTTCTACGTTTCAGAGCAGGCTCTACGCATTATCAGTTCTCTACACTTCCCTTTGGTTTATCTACTGTGCCCAGGGTATTCACAAAATGCCTAGCTCCAGCCATTGCATATTACAGGCAGAGTAGAATTCAAATTTACCCATACTTGGATGATTGTCTGATTCTGGCGGACAGTCAGGCGTTGCCATTGCAGCACCTGACATTTGTAAAGAGACTTCTAACTTCACTGGGATTACACTATCCTTGAAAAGAAATCACATCTGGTACCCAGCCAGCAGATTGTATTCCTGGGAGCAAGCTTGAACACAACTTCCCAGATGGCATTCCTCACTACAGAAAAACAAATTTATTTGACAAACTACTTCAATCTACTGGCCACCAAAACCCAGCTATCTGCAAGAAAAATACTGCAAGCTCTGGAGTTCATGGCCTTTTGCATTCTTCAATATGCAAGACTGCATATGAGGAAACTTAAATGGTACTTAAAAAGTCTCTGGTGTCAACATTTTCAGGACCTGGAAACAGTGATTCCTATCGTTCCTTGCCTAAAGACAGAGTTCCTTTGATGGGCAGAGGCCTGCTACCACAACAAGGGACTCCCTTTCACTCAACCCCCTGCCGCCCAAACCCTAACAGATGCATCAGGCTATGCACTGAGGGCTCATTTGGCAGGACCATGCATTCAAGGCAAATGGAGCCCAAAGCAAATGCACCTGCATATCAATCAAAAAGAAATGTTAGCTGTACAGAATGCTCTGACAGCCTTCAAAGGCCTTATTCTTCCAGGACAACTATTGGTAAAGACAGAGACAGCACCACAGTTATGTGGTACATAAACAAGCAGGGAGGAACCCATTTCTACCCACTCTTTAGATTAGCCATGGCTCTGTGGAACACAGCCTTGAGCAACCAGTTGCACCTGCAAGCTCAATTCCTGCCAGGCAACCTAAATTCACTGGCAGACGACTTAAGCAGAAATGTCATGGACCCACACGAGTGGAAACTGGAACCCAAAATATTCAGGCTTTTGAGGAACAGGTGGGGGGCACCAGAGGTGGACCTCTTTGCTTCACCTCAGAACTATCAATTGAGCAAATATTGCACCAGAACTCCCCACAGCCACGCTTGGAAAGTTGATGCCCTGTCCTTTACGTGGGAAAGCCTCTCAAAGGGTGTGAGGTTGGCATAATGGTTAAGGTGCTTACCTTAGAAACACAAGGTGCAGGGTTTGATTCTGAGATGGGGTAGTTGGCTAGGCTTAAAATGGCCCATAAGGACATTTAGCCTAGTACTTAACCTATGCCTTTCCCCCTCTGCCTCTCCTCTCGAAGGTTCTACTAAAGATCAAACAGGCAAGGACAATCTTGATTGCACCAGACTGGCCACGCCAGCACTGGTACCCTCTTTTGCACAGTCTGACAGTAATGCCAGCATGGCACCTGCCCTCAGACCTCTTCCCTGATGTCCCAGCAGGAGAGCCAGATTTTGCACCCTCCGCTACAGACCCTGAACCTAGCAGCCCGGCTCATCACCAGCAACCCTCAGTAAGCAGGTGCTGGATGTCATTCTTGAGGCAAGGAGGCCTAGTACTAGAAAATTTTGTTCGGAAAAGTGGAAAAGATACTGTTTCTGGAGCCAGTCTCAGGGAATGGACACAGCTGTGCCCAGCTTACCTCATATACTAAAGTTGTTGTTGTTGTTTGTCTTTTGGCTTTTCCCGGTTAGGGGTTGCCACAACGGAAATCCGGTCTGTTAATGATTGGCAGTTGTTTTTTATGGTGTCAAGTTGCCAGCCCGATGCCCAACCTTCAATGAAGGCACGCCCATTCAACGCATGTCTTTCGAACGCCCACTTGACCGCGGGGAATACATGCAGACTCCACACAGAAGGCACTAAAGTACTTAACAGAAATGCTCCACAAAGGCCTATCCTTCTCTTCAATTAAGATTCATGCCTCTGCCATCTCAGCTCATTATAATACTGAGCCACCCCTCTTCTTTCATCCTCTGGTCAAACAGTTCCTGAGAGGAACCAAAAATTTAAGACCCCCCCCCAGGAGAGCTCCCACTCCAGCCTGAGACCTTAACTTTGTATATGAAAAGCTCACACTTTCCGCCCTTTAAACCTGCTGCTACAGCAGAGTTAAAATTCCTTTCATGTAAAACCGCTTTACTTCTAGCCATACTTCAGCAAGAAGAGTGTCTGAATTGCAGACCCTTATGGCTGTGGAACCCTTCATTGTCTTGCATGCGGACAGGGCTTCCCTCAGGACTAACCCATCATTTATGCCCAAGATGGTATCTAATATGGCTTTAAACTAATACATTCATTTGCCAACTTTTTTCCCTAATCCTCAGAATAAAGGGGAAAAGATCCTGCACTCCCTGGACATGCACAGGCAGCTTAGGATGTTCATCGTGCATACAGCTGCAGTCATAACAGATGGGTTCTCCTGCCGTCAGGCAGGTCCTCAGTCGGCCGAATTCCGAAGTCTAGGTCCGGCGTCGGTTGTCGTCGCTTCTTCCCTGACGTCAGTGCGACAGGGATATAAAAGAACCAGCCGATGCCATTTTCTTCAGTCTTTCTTGCCTCGCGGTGCCCGAAGCAGAAGCAGTTCGCAAGTGCCGGTCGGCCAGCTCCTGAAATTACGAAAATTTTGCAACCGAAGTCTTCCGTTGGGGAATCTTTTCTTGCCTCAGACCGATGTCAGACAAAGTTAATAATTGTATTTCATGTGGGAAGCAAATACTGCATAAGGATTTCCATTCCCTCTGTATTCCTTGTTTAGGCCCAGACCACGACGTCTCGGTCTGTCGCTTTTGTGCTACTTTCAACAAACGCACCATTAAGCGTCGGGCGGAGTTCGCCCAGCATTATTTTGGTAAAAAATTTAACTATTATGTCGTCGGATACTCTTGACTCCAGTTTTGTCTAAAAAGCGCAAAGATAAGGACCGACACACGAGGTCCGCGGCCTCTCCCAACACCATGCCAAAGCCGACTGCAGGTGGTCTGGTTCTCAGCGAGGCGCCTACGCAGCCCCTGACTACCGACGACACTTCGTTGGCGGTGTCTTCTGTGCCCGAGGTTGCAGGCTCCTCGGCCCACACCCTGACTACAGATACCGAAGCCACTCCTGGCGGTGAATCTCAAAATGTGGACAGGTCTACCTCCTCTCAAGGTGTCTTCAGACCTTCCTCTTCTTTTTCCATCAAGGCTTTCACTAAGTCTAAAGCAGCCATGCATTCTAAGAGACAAGCTACACTGGGCCCATCTCCAGGCCCCATGCCTAAAAAACAGGTGCTTAAAATGGCTGAGGATTTAATTACTCTTATCAGGGGTTCTCAACCCCCCCCCCCGGACAAAAGGCCCAGAGTGGAGGAAGAATCCCCCTCCTCTGATCAGGGCTCTATTATATCAGAGCACTCTGATGAACAGGAACATTCTTACTCCCCTTTTGAAGACTCTGATGCAGAGGAGTCCATTCCCTCTGTATCCCCCCCAGAGGATTACTCATTTGGGGAAACTTTGCATACCTTAAGGGAACACTTCCACTGGGAAGGCCAAGATTATTCAGATTCCAAGAAAAGGCTTAGGGAATTTCTCTTGCTACCTCAGCACAGGCCTCTGGCTATACCTCCTGTCTTGGACATACTAGATGATGTGTACTCGGAGGCCTGCCTTAACCCGGATGCTCTACCTCCAGCCCCAGTCAAGCCTGACAGGTACTACCGGGTTCCTGACTCACACCAATATACAAAAGCCATGCTGATACAAAAGCCATGCTGCTGACCCAGAAACTATCTCACAGGGCCCCAAGGGAATTAAGGCCTCCACTGCTAAAAATCCATTACCTTCCGAGAGAGATTCCAGATCCTTAGAAAGGTGGGGGAAAAAGGTATATACCTTGGCCACCTTAACCATGAGGGCATTAAACTGCCAGTTCCATATGCTAAAGTACCAACAGTTTCTGTTATCACAATTGAGAAGTAAAATGTCACAACCTGAACAACAGGATTTGATGCATAGTGCAGAACAAGTGGGTAAGCATACCTTACAATGTGGTTTTGATGCTCTAGAGGCCTCATGTAGAATTGCTGTTACAGGATCAGTCATACATAGACATGCCTGGCTCAAGGAACAAACCTTACCAGATCATGTCAAAGCTAAATTACTAGATGCCCCTCTACAAAAGGATGTATTATTTGGTGCTAATGCTGAGGAGGTATTAAGGAAAATGGAGGAAAAGGCTAAATCAATGCAAACAGTGAAAGATTTTCTACAGGTACAACCCCCACGTTTCAGTAGAAATTGGCCTTCCAAAAATTGGTCCTTTCCAGCCACGGACAGACCCCAAAGAGGTAGATACAGGCACCCGAGGGGCAGAGGGCAATCCCAAGGATCGTTTAGAGGCAGACAATGGCAAGCTCCTACACAAAGAGGTGGTGAGGACAACTCGCAATCATTCAGAAAGCAAGCCCAATGACTTTCCCCTTTGCATGCCAAGCAAGGCTCAAATGGCAGCACCCTTAGGCGGAAAACTGGCATTATTTTCAAAAAATGGCATATTGTCACAAAAGACAAATGGATCCTGGACATTATAAACAGAGGCTACAGATTCCATTTTCACACCCTTCCAAAAATGAGAGGAATGCCAAACCTGCCACACAATCAAAGGGCAGAGGCACAAAGACAAATTTCAGATCTCATAGACATGAAAGCTATTCAAGAGGTACCTACTCACGAACAAGGTCAAGGTTTTTATTCCAGACTATTCCTGGTACCAAGGAAGGGAAAAGATTGGAGACCTATTTTGGACCTATCCATCCTAAACACATTTTTACTCGTACCAAAATTCAAGATGCTCACTCTACAGCAGCTTCTTCCCATGCTGGGCAAAGAGTCTTTGCTGGTAACATTGGACCGCAAGGAGGCATACCTGCATGTCCCAATCAGACAAAATTGCAGAAGATACCTCAGATTTCTTTCAGGTTCAACCCATTATCAATTCTCTGCATTGCCCTTTGGCTTATCTACTGCACCCAGAGTATTCACAAAATGCCTGGCATCAGTAATTGCCTACTGCAGACTTCAAGGGGTACAAATATACCCCTATTTGGACGACTGCCTGATCCAAGCGGACAGCAAGCACATACTTCTGAAACATCTGGCTTATGTAATAATGTTGTTGAATTCTCTGGGATACACAGTCAACAAAAAGAAATCAAATCAAGGCTAATACCCTCTCGGAAATTAATTTTCCTGGGTGCCAACTTGGACACAAACACTCAGATGGCCTACCTCACGCCAGAGAAGCAGGGGCAACTAACTCAATACTTCAGAACACTAGCAAATTTCACCAGGCTGACTGCAAGGAAAATCCTGCAGGCTCTGGGATTCATGGCATCTTGCATCTTACTAATCCCATGTGCAAAGCTGCATATGAGGAAACTTCAATGGTACCTGAAAAACCTATGGTCTCAACACAGCCACAGTTTGGAAACAATAATACCACTAATTCCATGTCTTCAGAAGGAATTTCTGTGGTGGGCTCAAGCATGCCAAACCAACACAGGTCTCCCATTCAACAAGCCTCAAGCAAATCAAGTCATCACAACAGACGCCTCGGACTACGCCTGGGGGGCGCACATGACAGATCGGTGCATTCAGGGAAAATGGTCCCAAAAAGAAAAGCACATTCACATCAATCAAAAGGAAATGCTAGCAGGAATAAATGCTATGAAAGCTTTCAAGGACCTTCTACAACCAGGTCAATTATTGATAAGGACGGACAACACCACAGTAATGTGGTACATAAACAAACAGGGAGGAACCCATTCATACCCCCTATGCAGGCTGGCCATGTCTCTTTGGAACATGGCTCTGGACTTACAAATCGAACTTCAAGCACAGTACTTGCCAGGCAAGGAAAACACACTGGCAGACAACCTAAGCAGCAATGTGACAGATCCACATGAATGGAAGTTGCATCCTCAAGTTTTACAGAGATGATTCAAGCATGGGGAAGGCCAGACATAGATCTCTTTGCCTCACACAAAAATCACCAATTGACAAAATTTTGCTCAAGGATTTTTCATCCAAAGGCCTGGAGAGTGGACGCTCTCTTTCAGTTGGACATCAATGACAGTTTATGCCTTCCCACCTCTTCCTCTGCTGCCCAAAGTTCTATTAAAAACCAGAGCAGACAGACCAAAGATGATTCTCATTGCTCCAGACTGGCCAAGGCAACACTGGTACCCACTCCTGAGGAGCCTGACGCATTCCCCACCATGGACCCTGCCTCTAATGCCTCTTCTGACTCAGCACAGCTTCAAAACTCTTTACAGTCAGCTAAAAACACTCAATCTAGCCGCATGGAAGATTCCTTAGCATAAGCAACAGACCCTACTCTCCAAGGAGGTGCAGGATGTCATTTTGGAGGCCAGAAGGCCGTCTCCTAGAAAAGCTTACTACGCAAAATGGAAACGGTTTTGTGGGCCAGGATCCTGGAAAACTGAATTTACCTCAAACATTACAGTATCTAGCTGAGCTGCTAAGCAGTGGACTTTCATTCTCCTCCATCAAAATCCATGCCTCAGCCATTTCTGCAGAATACAACACTGATCCACCCTTATTCTCTCACCCCCTCTTAAGACAGTTCCTCAGAGGGGCTAAGAATCTAAAACCCCCAAGGAAACAACCGATACCTGCTCGGGATCTCAATTTAATTCTAGAAAAGCTGACCTTGCCTCCTTTTGAGCCAGCTGCCTCAACATATTTGCAATATTTGTCCTGGAAAACAGCTTTCCTTCTGGCTATTACCTCAGCTCGTAGGGTATCGGAACTGCAAGCTCTCATGGCTGTGCAGCCTTTTATCATCTTCCATCAGGACAGAGTTTTCTTATGAACCAACCCGTCCTTTATGCCAAAAGTGGTATCCAGGGTAGCTTTGAATCAGGCTATACACTTACCTACCTTTTATCCTAATCCTCAAAACAAAGGGGAGAGATTACTACATTCCTTGGACATCCACAGACAACTGCGTTATTATTTGGACAGAACAAAGCCTTTCAGAAAATCAGAACAGCTCTTTGTGTCCTATGCTATAGGAGCTCAAGGGAAGCCAATTTCCAAACAGACAATCTCAAAATGGATAGCCCACTGCATACGCTTTTGCTATTCTTTTCATGGCAAAACTCTACCTACAGGCATCAGATCTCACTCCACAAGGGCCACGGCTACCTCTGCAGCTTTTCTCAGAGGAGTTCCTACCAAAGATATTTTGGAAGCAGCCACTTGGAGTTCTGTGCATACCTTCTCCAAGCACTACCACCTTCCATTATTCTCCAAATCTAGAGCGGGCTTTGCCACTGCTGTCTTGCAGGGCATTCTGGCTCCTCCTAGTTCCACCTAGTGCCTATCACCCCTTTCTTAGCTTTGGGAATTCTACCCATCTGTTATGACTGCAGCTGTATGCACGATGAACATAGTACAGTTTTGTACCTACCATAAATGTAGATGTTAGAGTGCTAATACAGCTGCAGTCCAGGTTTCCCTCCCTCCTTCCCCTCTTGGGACAGGCCTATTGGCTAACACCTCCTCATGCAACCTAATTGGGGTATTCATTCATGATGCATTTGCTTGCACTATTGTATTTTGATTATATGACATTGTTTTATTACACAAATTTATGTATTGCCTTCCTTCTGGGGGCACCTGACATCTGGGGCAAGAAAAACTGAAGAAAATGGCGTCGGCTGGTTCTTTTATACCCCTGTCGCACTGACGTCCGGGAAGAAGTGACGACAACCGACGCCGGACCTAGACTTTGGAATTCGGCCGACCGAGGACCCGCCTGACGGCAGGAGAACCCATCTGTTATGACTGCAGCTGTATTAGCACTCTAACATCTACATTTATGGTAGGTACAAAACTGTACTTTCTATCTGGACAGGACTAAGCCTTTCAGAAAATCTGACCAGCTTTGCTGCAGATGCAGAGGGCAAGGCTATTTCAAAGCAAACCATTTCTAAATGGATAGCACACTGCATCCATTTCTGCTACAAGCACCATGGGAAGCCTACCCCACAAGGGATCAGAACACATTCCACTAGGGCTACATCAACCTCCACAGCATTTCTCAGGGAGTCCCTACCAGGGACAATCCTGGAAGCTGCAACCTGGAGCTCTGTACACACCTTCACCAAGCATTTACCACTTCCCTATCTTTTCTAAATTCAGAGCTGGATTTGCTACAGCAGACTTGCAGGGCCTACTTGCCAGCCCTAATGCTTCTTGCCTGCCTCCACCCATCCTCAGCTTTGGGAATCAACCCAAATGTGATGACTGCAACTGTGAAACACGAAGACCATAGTACAGTTGTGTACACTTACCATAAATGTAGATGTTAGAGTGTATTCACTGTTGCTGTCTTGGTTACCCTCCCTTCAGCCCCCTGATTTCTCTATACTTCTACCTATTCTTCTTTGTTTGGCCATATTTTATAACATTGGTATTTACTGTCTACTGGGGGTGTTCCACACCTTGCAATTGCTTCCTATTGTGGGGGCTCCTGACATCTGGGGCAAGAAAAACTGAAGTAATGGCGTCGGCTGCATGTTTTATATACCCCTGATGACCTGACGTCATGAAAAAAGCGACCGCATCCGACGCAGAAATCCCAAGACTCTGGTATTCAGGCTGGCTGCGGGCTAACTGCAGGCAGATCACCCAAATGTGATGACTGCAACAGTGAATACACTTGAGCATCTACATGTATGGTAAGTGTACACATCTGTACTTTTCGGTGGTACCTCCGGCAGGGATCCAGACATCGTATGTTCTAATCTCCAAATTGGATGTGCTAATCTCCAGACCCGGCGCCAGGCTACCTTCTACTTCCTCTCCGGCCAAAAAGAAGCAGAAAACTAAACATACCTTTACTTCTTCAGAAGTCACACCAGATTTACAGGCCTTCACTTCTTCTCTCATGCAGGCCTTCATGACCCTCAGGCCTTCAGCCTCAGCCACCTTTACCCTGCCTCTTCTGAGCCCTAGGCCTGTCTCTGCTTCTTCCCGCCCATCCATGACCCCTCAGGTCAGGGAAGAAGAACATGACTCCTCTTTGTCATCATCATCAGAGTCCATTTCTTATGTTTCCCAGATTGCCTCCCCCCAGGAATATTACTCTCTGGATGAGGAATCTTTGGAGGGGAACTCTCCCCCTGAGGGCATTTACGTTTGGTGAGACCATCACCAAGATGAAGGATTACTTTAAATGGGATACTTCGCCCATTGGAGGTTACAGTACAAACGTCTTGAGCTCCATTGGAGTGAATGAGTTAATATTACTGTAATTAACAGATAGTAACTCATTCAAGTATTTGCATAAAACGATTCCTATGTAATTTAAAGTAAAAAAACTGCTTGCTTATGATATGGTTCTTGTTTACTTGTATTTCTTTCTTTTTGTTCAGTGGCAAAATTTAGATTTTGACTTATTAAAGTGAAGACCCAAAGTCATATAATATTTTTCAATTAAATCTTATTCTTCCAGTGATGTCCTTCAAGAATGCAACTGTAGTCATAACATATGGGTTGTCCTGCCTCAGGCAGCCCTTGGTCGGCCGGATACCAAAGTCTGGGTCTGGCGTCGGCTGGTGTCGCCTCCTCTCCGACGTCAGAACGGCTGGAGTATAAAGGCATCGGCCGACGCCATCTTCTTCAGTCTTTCTTGCCGCGCGGTGCCCGAAGCAGAAGCAGTTCACAAGTGCCGGTCGGTCAGCTCCTGTGTTTTCAGTACCGAAGTCATCTAAAAGCTAAGTACCCCGTTGGGGAACATTTTTTCTTGCCTCAGCCGATGTCAGAACAAATTGAGAACGTTAATAATTGTCTTGTGGTAAACAAATACCTCATAAGGACTTCCATTCTTATTGCCTTCCTTGCCTGGGCCAAACCACGACGTCTCGGCCTGTGCTGCCTGTGCTTGCTTTAATAAGCGCACTCTCAGGCACCGGGCAGAATTTGCCGAAGACTTTTTTGGCGAATCTTTCTCTTATATCATGCTGTCGGAACAACCGACAACTCAATCTACCAAAAAACGAAAGGACCGGGACCGACATCCTCGGCCCGCGTCCTCCACCGATACTCCTCCTAAACCCTCCGCGAGTGCCTCTGTCCCTTCGGAAGCGGTAATTCAACAGCTCCAGGCCGACGACACAGCGTTAACACGTCCTTCGGTCTCGGAGTCTACACCGGTGCTGGTTGTTGATTTTCCTCCAGAAACCGAAGTTCTGGATCTACCCGACACCATTCCTGTGGACAAGGTTACTCCTGCACGTGGGGCAGCTAGGCCTCCTGTATCCATGTCCATCAAGGCCTTTGCACGTGCTAAGGCCGCCAGCCAGGCCAAGGCCCATCCTAAACCTACTGCCCAGGCCCCTTCTGATAAACAGATCATGTCTCTTGCTGCAGATCTTATTTCTCTTATCAGGGGGTCTCAGCCTCATCCAGACAGAGGTTCTCAGCCGCCTGCAGAGAAAAGGCCCAGAACTGAGCAGGCCGACAACCTCTCTTCAGATGAAGCCTCTGGGGATTCTGAGCATTCAGATACCCAAGAAGAATCCTTCCCGGCCTATGAGGACTCTGATGCTGAGGAATCAATTCTCTCTGCCTCTCCTCCAGAGGATTTTTCGTTCGGTGAAGTCCTTCACTCTATGAGGGAGCATTTTAAATGGCAGGATCAGGAATTCTCTGATTCCAGGAAAAGGCTACGTACCTTCCTCAAGCTACCCCAGCACAGACCTTTAGCTATCCCTCCAGTTATGGATGTCCTGGATGATGTTTTCTCCGACTCCAGTGCTAAACCTGATTCTCTCCCTCCTGCTCCGGTCAAGCCAGACAGATATTCTAGGGTCCCTGACACCCACAAACATCACTTTAAGGCCCATTCTGTGGATCTAGAAACTATTTCACAGGGCCCCAAGGGAGCGGCTACTTCCACAGCCAAGAATCCACTGCCAGCGGATAGGGAAGCTAGGTCCCTGGAGAGATGGGGTAAAAAAGTTTATACCTCTACCACCCTGGCCATGAGGTCACTTAACTGCCTTTCATATGTTTCAGTACCAGGATTTTTTACTGGATGATTTACAGAAAAAGCTAGCCTCTCCTGAGCCTATTGATAGAAAGGCATTGCAGGATCTAGTAGATAACACTCAGCAGGTTAGCAATCATTTTCTTCAGTGTGGTTATGATGCATTGGAGGCTTCATGTAGGGCAGCTATGACTGGGGCTGTTATACGTAGACATGCTTGGTTAAAAGAACAGCCACTGCCAGACCATGTTAAAGTAAAGTTACTTGATGCACCTCTGGAAAAACAGAAGCTTTCTGGTGCTAATGCACAAGATGTGTTGAAGTCCATTGAGGAAAAAGCAAAGTCAGTACAGACAGTCAAGGATTTCCTCCAGGTTCAACCACCCAGGTTCAGCAGAAACTGGCCTTCAAAGAATTGGTCCTTTCCAGACACTGACAAGTTTCAAAGGGGAAAAAACAGGCGTGCCTGAGGTAGAGGGCAATACTGAGGCTCCTACAGGGGCCGCCAATGGCAACCACCAAATCAAAGAAGTGGCGCAGGCAGTCCAGCTGCACCACAAGGACAACCACAATGACTTGACTTTCATACCGTCTACAAAGGCTCGAAGAGAAGCACCTTTGGGCGGAAAATTATCCTTATTCTCAAAAAACTGGCATATCTTAACCAAGGATGACTGGATTCTGGATTTAATAGACAAAGGTTACAGATTCCACTTCCATACTTTACCAATAAGACAAGGCATGCCAAACCTGTCACTTCATCAAAGGGCAGAGGCACTTATTCAAGTTTCAAAGCTGTTAAATATAAAAGCAATAGAAAAGGTCCCTCCACAGGAACAAGGCCAGGGATTTTATTCAAGACTGTTCCTTGTTCCAAGAAAGGAAAACAAATGGAGGCCTATACTGGACTTGTCTACTCTAAATACTTATCTCATTGTGCCAGAGTTCAAAATGCTGACGTTGCAGCAACTCCTTCCCATGCTGGGCAAGGGGTCTTGGTTGGTCACTCTGGACCTCAAGGAGGCATACCTGCATGTCCCAATCAGACAAAGCTGCAGAAGATACCTCAGATTTCTTGCAGGGACAGAGCATTATCAATTCTCAGCATTGCCGTTTGGCTTATCTACTGCGCCCAGAGTGTTCACGAAATGCCTGGCATCAGTAGTGGCACACTGCAGACTCCAGGGGATTCAGATATACCCCTACCTGGACAACTGCCTCATACAAGCAGACAACAAACAAACCTTGATAGCAAACTTGGACTATGTCATTCAATTACTACAGGCCTTGGGATACACAGTCAGCATTCAGAAATCAAGACTTCTGCCATCCCAACAGATTATTTTCCTAGGAGCCAAACTGGACACAAAAACACAAATGGCTTATCTCTCAGAGGAAAAACAACAGCAGTTACCAGAGTACTTCAAAGGCCTAGCAAAGCTCTCCCAGCTGACTGCAAGGAAAATCCTGCAGGCCCTGGGGTTCATGGCATCTTGCATTCTTCTGATACCTTTGGCAAGACTTCATATGAGAAAGCTGCAATGGTACTTAAAAAGCTTATGGTCCCAACACAGCCAAAGCCTAGAGGACGTAATCCCACTCATTCCATGTCTGTAAAGAGAATTTTTGTGGTGGGCTCAAACAAGTCAGTTAAACAAAGGCATGTCTTTCAACAAACCTCAAGCAGGTCAAATGATTACAACAGACGCCTCAGACCATGGATGGGGCGCACATGGAGGGCAGATGCATTCAAGGTCAATGGACACCAAGGGAAAGGCATCTGCACATAAACCAAAAAGAGATGTTGGCAGTGATACATGCAATCGAGACTTTCGAAAAATCACTTCAACAAGGACATTTGCTAATAAGGACAGACAACACCACTGTTATGTGGTATATAAACAAGCAGGGAGGCACTCATTCTTATCCCCTCTGCAGACTAACGATGATTCTCTGGGAAAAATCCCTAAGTCTGAAGATACATTTGCAATCCCAGTTTGTGCCAGGCAAGGACAATGTACTGGCGGACAAGCTGAGCAGAAAGTTCTTGGATCCACACGAATGGATGCTGCATCCTCACATTTTCTCACAAATAACAAGGACATTGGGAAGACCGGACATAGATCTCTTTGCTTCTCACATGAATCATCACCTGGAAAAGTACTGTACAGAGACCCACCATCCTCTAGCCTGGAAAACGGATGCTCTCTCCTTCAGCTGGAATTCCCTAACAATTTATGCATTCCCTCCTCTACCACTGCTGACCAAGGTGATACTGAAGATCAAAGCAGAACAACCAACAGGCATTTTGATAGCTCCAGACTGGCCAAGGCAGCACTGGAACCCATTGCTGTTGAGCATAACTCAGACCAAAGCGTGGCCTCTGCCCCTATGGCCTCTGCTTCTAACACAACACAATTACAGGACTGTTCATCAAAACCTGAAAACATTGCATCTGACAGCCTGGAGGTTACCATAACTCCTTCCGATATCTCTCTTTCCAAAAAGTTCAAGAGATCTTACTGGAAGCACGCAGACCTTCCACCAGAAAAACATATTCAGCCAAGTGGAAGAGTTTCATCATCTGGAATGCTAACAGGGGTCAGGATACAACAGTATTGAGTATACCTCAGATATTGGAATACTTGGCAGAAATGTTTCATACTGGTCTCTCATATTCTTCCATAAAGATTCATGCCTCAGCAATCTCAGCAAAATACAATTGTGATCCACCTGTGTTTTCACATCCTTTGCTAAGACAGTTCCTAAGGGGGATAAAGAATATCAAACCTCCCAGGAAACCGCCAGTACCTGCATGGGACCTCAATTTCGTCTTGGAAAAATTAACTCTTTCTTCCTTTGAACCAGCAGCAACTTCAGAAATGCAGTTTCTCTCATGGAAAACGGTTTTCCTATTGGCAATCACATCAGCAAGAAGAGTCTCGGAGATACAGGCACTCATGGCAGTACCTCCTTTTCTCATTTTTCATCAGGACAGAGTCTCTCTAAGAACCAATCCTTCATTCATGCCAAAAGTAATTTCCAGGGTGTCTCTAAATCAAGCCATTCACCTGCCTACTTTCTTCCCCAATCCTCAAAACAGGGGGGAAGCACTGCTACATACTTTGGACATACACCGGCAACTACACTATTACTTGGACAGAACTAAGGCCACCAGAAAGTCTGACCAACTGCTTGTAGCCTATGCTGCTGGAGTACAAGGAAAAGCAATATCCAAACAAACAATTTCCAAATGGATTGGACACTGCAGCAGATTCTGCTATTCTTTTCATGGAAAAAGGTGTGCCAGCCAATATTAGGCCACACTCCACCAGAGCTATAGCCACATCCACAGCTTTCCTAAGAGGAGTGGCTACAAAGGACATTCTAGAGGCTGCTACATGGAGCTCCGTGCATACATTTACCAAGCACTACAACCTGCCTTTATACTCCAGATCCCGAGCAGGCTTTGCTTCGGCAGTCCTGCAGGGCATTTTAGCTACACCATCACTTTCTTAGTTCCAACCACCCCCAGCTTGGTTATGGTATTCAACCCATATGTTATGACTGCAGTTGCATTCTTGAAGGACATAGTACAGTTTTGTACCTACCATAAATGTAGATGTCCGATAGATATGCAACTGCAGTCGGATTTTCCCACCCTCCTACCCCTCTGCAACCTTCTTTATGGGTCCACTACCCCTATTCTTATTAGCTGGGGGTATCTGCTATGGTGTATCTGTTTATTACTGTTGTGCATGTCTGGAATTGTTTATCCATTCACCAAATTTAGCCTTCCCAGGAGGGCACCTGGCATCTGGGGCAAGAAACACTGAAGAAGATGGCGTCGGCCGATGCCTTTATACTCCAGCCGTTCTGACGTCGGAGAGGAGGCGACACCAGCCGACACCGGACCCAGACTTTGGAATCCGGCCGACCGAGGGCTGCCTGAGGCAGGACAACCCATATGTTATGACTGCAGTTGCATATCTATCGGACATCTACATTTATGGTAGGTACAAAACTGTACTTTTCTTTGATCAGTCACAGCATGAAGTTATGGGAAAGAGTAGTGGAAGCTAGGTTAAGAAGGGATGTGATGATTAGTGATCAGCAGTATGGTTTCATGCCGGGAAAGAGCACTACAGATGTGATGTTTGCTCAGAGTGTTGATGGAGAAGTACAGAGAATGTCAGAAGGAGTTGCATTGTGTTTTTGTAGACTTAAAGAAAGCATATGACAGGGTGCCTAGAGAAGAGTTGTGGTATTGTATGAGGAAGTCAGGAGTGTCAGAGAAGTATGTAAGAGTAGTACAGGATATGTACGAGGGTAGTGTGACAGCGGTGAGGTCTGCTGTGGTCGTGACGGATACGTTTAAGGTGGAGGTGGGGTTACTTCAAGGATCAGCTCTGAGCCCTTTCTTATTTGCAGTGGTGATGGACAGGTTGACAGACGAGATCAGACAGGAGTCCCCGTGGACTATGATGTTTGAAGATGACGTTGTGATCTGTAGTGAGAGTAGGGAACAGGTGGTGGGGAGGAGAGCCTAGAGAGATGGAGATATGCTGTAGAGAGAAGAGGAATGAAGGCTAGGAGGACTAAGACAGAATATATGTGTGTGAATGAGAGGGAGGATAGAGGAATGGTGAGGATGCAAGGATTAGAGGTGGCGAAGGTGGATGATTTTAAATACTTGGGGTCAATAGTTCAGAGTAATGGTGAGTGTGGAAGAGAGGTGAAGAAGAGAGTACAGGCAGGATGGAGTGGGTGGAGAAGAGTGTCAGGAGTGATTTGTGACGGACGAGTACCTGTAAGAGTGAAAAGGAAGGTCTACAAGAGGGTAGTGAGACCAGCTATGTTATATGGGTTGGAGACAGTGGCATTGACAAAAAGGCAGGAGTTTGAGCTGGATGTGGCAGAGTTTTAAGATTTGCACTGGGTGTGACGAGGGTGGACAGGATTAGGAATAAGTATATTAGAGGGTCAGCCCAGGTTGGAAGGTTTGGAGTCAAAGCCAGAGAGGCAAGATTAAGTTGGTTTGGATATGTGCTGAGGAGGGATGCTGAGTATATTGGGAAGAAGATGCTAAGGATGAAGCTACCAAGTAACAGGAAAAGAGGAAGGCCTAAGATAAGGTTTATGGATGTGGTGAGAGAGGGCATGCAGGTGGTTGGTGTAACAGAGCAAGATGCAGAGGACAGGAAGAAATGGAAACAGGTGATCTGCTGTGGCGACCCCTAACGGGAACAGCCGAAAGATGATGATGATTCTTCCAGTGTTTCTTTGGAATTAGATAATGTGTGAGAAGTATGTAGTCAGCAAACAGCATTATTTTAGAGTTATATTGATCATATATATCCACACTTCTTATTTTTGAATTATTGCGTATTAAAACAGCAAGAATTTCAATAGCCATCTGTCCCAACTGTTGAAAAGGACAGAAAAGACAATATTGGATACTAAAGTTATGTACTTGCCATAACACTAGATCTGTGTTGTCTTCTTCCAACTTCTTCTTGAGGTGGGATATTGGTGTAATGGTTAAGGTGCTTACCTTAGAAACATAAGGTGCAGGGTTTAATTCTCACATGGGGTAATTGGCTAGGCTTAAAATGGCCCATGGAGGCAGTTAGTTTAGTACTAAGCTATGAATAGTTTCTTCCATCTGTTTCTCCACTCTGTCATCATTCCAAATTATCAGTCTTTTTATGACTCCTGCTGGACTCGTGGAGCCTTTCTTGGTTGCATCCGTACCTGGTTGCTCTATGTGGTAACAGAACTTTTGTCTAGTAGCAGTAATTTGTTCATATTATAGATAATGGTGTGAGAGACCAATTTGCATAATGGTTAATGTGTTTACCTGCCATGCACAGAGTACAAGGTTTGATCCTGACCTCTGGCCAATGCCTTTTTGGGATACTTGCCACCCCCTGAAAAACATGCTGAATATTTCCATCTCAAGGTCACCAAAAAATGGAGCTTTGGGAATCAGCACAGACTACATGGTGTCCTTTAGTGAGAAGACTTACTTTGGGCATCTACTGTGATGTGCAGTATCTTCATAGGATCATAGGAGATAACTAGGCTATGAACCCAGAGGTCATTTTAAGCTTAGCCGTTTCAACCCAATGCAATACCATAGAAAGACTAGTCCGTATCCAAGATTGCATTTAGTGATGATTGCCCAAGTCCAGGAAGGTTGTGGGTGTTATCCCGGGTAAGAATTTATTGTTCCCCATCCACTCATCCAGATTCCTCTTGAACTGTGTCCAAGAGGTGCTCTGTGTCACATTAATTAATAGCCTGATGTCCTTCATGGATGCATCTGCAGTCATAACAACTGGGTTGTCCTGTCGTCAGGCAGCCCTTCAGTCGGCCGGATTCCAAAGTCCGGGTCCGGCTTCGGCTGATGTCGCACTTCACCCGACGTCATCTCTGTTGGTCTTCGGGTATAAAGGCATCAGCCGACGCCATTTTCCTCAGTCTTTCTTGCCGCGTGGCGCCCGAAGCAGAAGCTGTTCGCAAGTGCCGGTCGGTCGGATCCAGAGATTACTTCTACCGAATACTACTTGAAGACTTCTAAAGCTAAGTACCCGTTGGGGACTCTTTCTTGCCTCAGCCGATGTCAGAAAAAGTTAATAATTGTTTAACCTGTGGGAAACAAATACCTCATAAAGATTTCCACTCTTATTGTCTGCCTTGTTTAGGCCCAGCCCACGACGTAGCAGCCTGTTCGGCCTGTGCTTCGTTCAACCGATGAACGCTTAGGCGTCGGTCGGAGTTTGCTGAACAGTTTTCGGTTCTGATTTTGCGTACATTATGCCGTCGGATCCTCCGACTACCCAATCTGCCAAAACGCAAAGATAAAGACCGACACTGCGGTCAGCGGTTTCGGCGAAACCATGGTTAAGCAAACGCGAGTGTCTCGGTTTCGGCGAAACCGAAAACTGATCAAAGTACAGCTGAATCTATCTCTACAACTGAGGCCCCTGCTACCACTCTTGAAACGGCCTCAGAAATTTTATCCACTACGGTGGTTGCCACTGACTTATCAGACACCATTCCCTTGGATGTCTCTACCCCAGCACGTGGTGCTGCTAGGCCTCCAGCAGCCATGTCCATTAAGGCCTTCGCCAGGGCTAAAGCAGCAAAGACTACTAAAACAGTGCCTGTTAAACCCCTACAACCAGGCCCTCCTCTAGTTCTCAAATGCTTACTCTGGCAGAAGATTTAATTTCATTAATTAGAGGATCTCAATCTCACCCAGACAGGGCCTCTCAGCCCCAGAGAAGAGACCTAGGGCAGAGCCCCTGAGCCAGTGTCCTCTGATGAGTCTGCCGATGAATCAGACATAACTGATCAGCCAGAGGCTCCTTTCTCCAATTTTGAAGACTCTGATGCTGAAGAATCCATTCCAGCTGCTTCCCCACCAGAAGAATTCTCCTTTGGGGAAACCTTACATGCCATGCGAGAGCAGTTCCAATGGCAGCAACAGGATTTTTCAGACTCCAGAAAAGACTTAGGACCTTTCTGCACCTTCCACAGCACAGGCCCTTAGCTATACCTCCTGTTCTCTCTGTGGTGGATGATGCTTTCAATGATGTCTGCTCCGCACCAGATTCTTTACCTCCAGCCCCTGCCAAACCAGACAGATTTTACAGGGTGCCAGACACTCATCACCACCTTTACAAGGCCCTCTTGCAGACCCGAAACTATATCCCAGGGTCCCAAGGCAGTAGCAGCGACCATAGCAAAACCCTATTCCTTCAGAAAGGGAAGCAAGGTCATTAGACAGATGGGGCAAAAGGTCTACACTTCAGCTACTCTCTCAGCTAGAGCTTTAAATTGTCAGTTTCACATGATACAATACCAAGAGTTTATGCTTGATCAGTTAACTAAAAAGCTAACCACTGATGAATCTCTTGATAAGAAATATGTATTAGAAATGGTAAATAACATACAACAGGTTAGTAACCATTCCTTAAAATGTGGCTATGATGCACTGGAGGCTTCATTTAGATCAGCCATGACTGGCACAGTGATAAGAAGGCATGCATGGCTAAAGGAGCAAGCTCTACGGATCATGTTAAAGCTAAGTTGCTAGATGCTCCTATGGATAAGACAAGTTTGTTTGGTACACCTGCCCAGCAGGTTATGAAGAAAATGGAAGAAAAGGCAAAATCTGTTCAAATGGTCAAAGATTTCTTGCAGGTTCAACCCCCAAGGTTTAGCAGGAACTGGCCTGCCAAAAATTGGTCCTTTCCTGACTCCACAAGACCTCAAAGGGGCAGGAATAGACGTTCCAGAGGCAGAAACCAATCCAGGGGAGGTGCCTACAGAGGACGACAGTGGCAAGGTAACAACAGAGGCACAGACACAACCTCTGCCACTATGCCACTACATCAACTCAACCACAGTGACTTAACCCTAAATCCGCCTACCAGGGAACAAATAGCAGCTCCCCTAGGCGGAAAATTAACCTTATTTTCAAAGAACTGGCACTATATAACAAAAGACAAGTGGATTTTACAAACCATAGATCAAGGTTACCGGTTCCACTTCCACACTTTACCAGTCAAAAGAGGAATGCCAAATCTACCGCCAAATCAAAAAACAGAGGCTCTACAACAGATAATGCAGTTAGCAAACATGAGAGCTGTGGAAAGAGTGCCAACAGCAGAGCAAGGAAAGGGGTTCTACTCCAGACTATTCCTAGTTCCAAGAAAGGAAAAAAGTTGGAGACCAATTCTCGACCTGTCCGCCTTAAATACATACATCATTGTCCCAAAATTCAAAATGCTGACCCTACAGCAACTTCTTCCCATGCTGGGCAAGGAGTGTTGGCTGGTAACTCTAGACCTCAAGGAGGCATACCTGCACGTCCCCATTCGACCAATCTGCAGAAGATACCTCAGATTTCTTGCAGGATCAGAGCACTATCAATTCTCAGCATTGCCCTTTGGCTTATCTACTGTGCCCAGAGTATTCACAAAATGCCTGGCATCAGTAATCGCCATTGCAGACTACAGGAATTCAAATTTACCCATACCTAGACGACTGCCTGCTACAAGGGGACAACAAAAGCAAGCTGACAACAGATTTACAAAGGGTCATTTACTTGCTGCAAGCACTGGGATACACAGTCAATCTACAAAAGTCAAGGCTGATACCATCCCAAACAAGGACATTCTTGGGCTGAATTGGACACAGTAAAACAGATGGCATTCCTAACAAAGGAAAAACAAAAGAACTCCCTCTTTACTTCTTGGCACTAACAAAACTGAACAAGTTAACAGCAAGAAAAGTACTGCAGGCCTTGGGCTTCATGGCATCATGCATAATCTTGGTTCCACTTGCCAGACTACATATGAGAAAACTACAGTGGTACCTAAAGAATTTATGGTCTCAACACAGACACAGCCTAGAAACAGAAATCCCACTAATTCCATGCTTAAAACAGGAGTTCCTATGGTGGGCTCAGGCATGCCAGTCAAACCCAGGGCTACCCTTTCGCAGATGTCAAGCAAGCCAGACCATCACAACAGACGCTTCAGACCTAGGATGGGGGCCCACATGCTGGACAAATGCGTGCAAGGATTGTGGACACAGGATCAACTTCACCTGCACATCAACCTAAAAGAAATGCTGGCAGTAAAACTGGCAGTCCAAAAGTTCAGACCATTTCTCAAAGAGGGCCAGTTGATGATAAGGACAGACAACACCACAGTCATGTGGTACATCAACAAACAGGGAGGCACTCATTCATACCCCCTATGCAGAATGACTTTGGAGCTGTGGACCCTGGCACTCGGCTACAACATCCAGTTACAGGCAATATTTGTACCGGGAAAAGAGAATACTCTAGCAGACATATTAAGCAGAACCACATCGGATGCCCACGAATGGAAGCTGCACCGGACATCTTCAAGACCATCTCAAAGAAATGGGGAATGCCTCAGATAGATCTATTTGCATCACCTACCAATCACCAGCTCAAAAAATTCTGCACAAGGACATTCCACCCACTAGCATGGAAAGTGGATTCGCTCTCCTTCAGCTGGAAAGGCCTAACAGCATATGCATTCCCACCTCTTCCCTTGATACACAAGGTATTACTAAAAATCAAGGAAGAACGTCCAAGGATAATCCTGATAGCTCCAAACTGGCCAAGACAACACTGGTACCCACTGCTGAGGAGCATGTCTCGAACAATATGTGGCCAATACCCTGATGCCTTTGATGTTAACTCAGAACAACTACAGCATCATACATCCAAACCTAAAACGTTGC
The DNA here is from genome assembly GCF_019279795.1 of Protopterus annectens. Lineage (NCBI taxonomy): Eukaryota > Metazoa > Chordata > Ceratodontiformes > Protopteridae > Protopterus > Protopterus annectens. Next base: position 927,869,449 of record NC_056733.1, on the reverse strand, counting down.
AACTGACTGCATGGAACATCACATAGCAGCAGCTAATCCAGAACTTTCCCAAAGAGTTAGAGACATTATTCTTGAAGCACGCGACCTTCAACAAGAAGAAACTATGCTGGAAAATGGAAAAGGTTTGTCATTTGGAGTACTGAAAGAGGAAAAGATGTGTCAAACATAGATATGCCTAACATTCTGGAGTACCTAGCGAACTTCTTCATTCAGGCCTGTCCTACTCCTCCATCAAGATACATGCATCAGCTATTTCAGCAGAATACAGCTTTGATCCACCTGTTTTTCTCACCCTTTGCTCAGGCAGTTCCTCAGAGGAATCAAGAATGTAAAACCTCCAAGGAAACCACCATTACCAGCTTGGGACTTAAACTTTGTGCTAGAAAAATTGACACTATCACCCTTTGAACCAGCAGCAACAGCAGACCTACAACACCTGTCATGGAAAACTGCTTTCCTACTGGCAATTACTTCAGCAAGGAGGGTTTCAGAACTACAGGCCTTAATGGCAGTGCAACCCTTCCTAATCTTCCACCAAGATAGAGTGTCCATGAGGACTAATCCTACATTTATGCCTAAGGTGGTATCCAGAGTGTCTTTAAACCAGGCAATCCACCTTCCTACCTTCTTTCCCAACCCACAAAACAGAGGGAAAGAATATTGCATACCTTGGATGTACATAGACAGCTACGCTACTACTTGGACAGAACAAAAGTAGCAGAAAGACTGACCAACTTTTGTAGCCTATGCAACAGGAAGGGAAGGAAAAGCTATTTCCAAACAGACAATCTCCAAATGGATAGGAAATTGCATACGATTCTGTTATGCCTTCCATGGAAAACCAATTCCACAGAACATAAGACCTCATTCTACAAGGGCAACAGCCACTACCACAGCCTTCTTACGAGGAGTGGCAACCAAAGACATTATTGAGGCGGCTACTTGGACCTCCGTGCATACATTTGCCAAGCATTATAATTTGCCTCTATATTCCAGATCCCGAGCAGGGTTTGCCACTGCTGTACTGCAAGGGATCCTAAACACACCATAATCTAGTTTTATCCTCCTCCCTTGTTGGCTATGGTATTCTACCCAGTTGTTATGACTGCAGATGCATCCATGAAGGACATAGTACAGTTTTGTACCTACCATAAATGTAGATGTCCGAACTGGATAGCATCTGCAGTCAGGATTACCTCCCTCCTTCCCTCTGTGGTACTCCAAGGGTGTTTACCCTCCTAATAGCTAGCTGGTGGGGAGTCTTTTATGGTGTATTTGTTTGTATATATGTGCATACATGCTTATTTTTGTATTTACCTCTATCTTTTTGGAAACATTGGCATCTATCTAAATTTTAGCCTTCAAGAGGGCTACTGGCATCTGGGGCAAGAAACACTGAGGAAAATGGCGTCGGCTGATGCCTTTATACCCGAAGACCAACAGAGATGACGTCGGGTGAAGTGCGACATCAGCCGAAGCCGGACCCGGACTTTGGAATCCGGCCGACTGAAGGGCTGCCTGACGACAGGACAACCCAGTTGTTATGACTGCAGATGCTATCCAGTTCGGACATCTACATTTATGGTAGGTACAAAACTGTACTTTCCAAAGACATGGCTGTCGCTGGGAGATAAATCTGTCCCTCCAGCATGTCCTGTTTAAGTCACAGGTAATATTTAGTCCCTGGAATGGGTTGGCCTAGATGCATTTGTTTTAAGGCTATGCAGTAAGTTCATTAGGTTTGAGTTTTGAGTTGCTCTGTAGGCTAGGTGTAAGCCTTCCCTAAGAAGTCTATACAAAACAGTGTTTTAGTCGGTCAGTGTAAGACACATGCTGGAGGCCCTTGATTTCTTTGTTAGAAACCCCTGAGGTCTCTCTAATTGCTGTAGGTACTTAGAATGGTACATACCTGATGGGGCATTTTACTCAGTTATGGGCTGGATAAGTGCCGTGTATATGGGGGGGGGGGTCTAACTTCTTTTGCTGTAAAGGCTGGTACTCATAATAGAAGAACAGTGATCACAGACTGTGTGTCATGGCAGGGCTAGCCACTCAACAGTGTAAAATATGTCTCTAGTTGATTTGATCGTGATGGTGGTAGTGATCTTTTGGGGGAGAAAATTTGATCTGAGAGTAGAATAGTTGTTGCATTATGGGAGAGGGAGAAGGAGCTTGAGCCTTGGAGCTGAAATCCAACAGGTGGCTTGGGATCTCATATACCCAACTGTTGAGATGTTAGAAAGAAGAGAACATGGATCCAGAGTTATGGTAATTATATACCTTTTATTCAATTCCCAACGCACACAATGTAAACCAGTCATGACAGTCCTGTGCTTTCCTGTGGGGATAACTGAGACCTGGAGCAATGATGAAATGGAATCCAGGGATGAAATTGTGTTACTGAGCCATGGATTAATCAGAATAATCATTTGCCCGGAATGTTTCCAAAGATTGTGGAACTTGCGTAGTAACTTGATGGTTGTAGTTTGCTCTGTGGACCCACTTGAGTAAATGATTACATCATTACATTGGTAATTGGAAGGAGAGGCACATTAAGGTAGATACCTGCATATATGAAGGGGAGAAAAGTTATTCACTGAATGCAGACTAGTTTCATATCTCCATTTGAACCCATGTCATGTATTTCAAGGCTTTTTGTTTTAATGAAAATTTTCATATAGATCTGAATACATTTTCAAAACACCCTTATCATCCCATATTAACTTAGAGTAAACACACAAAACTATGTGCATCTTCAAAAAAGTAAGTTTAACTCTCCAGGTAGAAGCAATTGTCCCAAATCAATAGCTGCACCCACAGGCATTAGTATGGGTAGCCATAATTTTAGATTAGGTAAAGTGCAGCCTGTGTTCCTACTTGCACTGATTACTGTCTGTTGTTTTCTTATCTCCATTCCCCTCTGGGCTCAATTTGCTTATTGAACCTAAGAGATTAAGGTAGAATTAGAATTTTAATCTTACTGATCTGAGAGTGGGAATATTCATGAGCATTAACTGACTGTTGCTTTTATCTACAGCCTTGTGCACAATACTGCAGCTTGTTGAGAGATTGTTGTTGGACCATCCACATCGTCTGCCTAGCACCAAGTCAGGGTATGTATTAGTTGCCTTCTTTTTCTTATGATGTTTCTTGTCTGATGAATTTTCTGTGGCCTATGGCTTGACATCAGCAGGGGATACCAACAAGCTTAGAGCTCTGTCACCTTGTTGTGAGGAAAAAATATGATGGTGACTCTCTATTCAGTGGAGATGGCTTGGCATCACTCTGCTGTCTCGCTTCGGGTTGTGTTGCTGTCATCTCATAGTTTGCTGCATATTGCACAGCATCATCCATTTATCATGCTCTGTTATCTGTTATTTACTTGTATGCAAGTACTTGCTTGGTTGCTGTTTTTATTAGGAACCTCCCATAATTTTTGTATCTTGTTTGTTCAGTTGCTTTGTTTTCATGTGTCTATTGTACCATTTAGCATTGAACATTTATGTAAGTCATATTTTGGCATGGGTATTTGAGGAATGTTAGATGGCATGAATGTGATAAGGAAGGCTTTCTAGTCTCTCCTGCAAGATGTGCTGGACATGTTTTTCCCATGTTGCTGGTCCCAACCAGTTGTCCTTATTTCTGTTATTCCATTGTTGGGAGGTCTGCTTCCAAGACTCCAGCTGTCATCCTTGTTTTGGTTTTTATGCTCCCGATTTTATTTCTTGGTAGGTGTTTGTCTGGTTACCTTGTGGTATGATTTTTTTTCCCCATTGCTAACTGGATGCCATTTAAAAGACATGCTGTCTCTTCCCTGGATGAACTGGGTAGTGCTTTTTCTCCCACTACATTTGATTGATTTGGACAATGATTTTCAGTAGTGTTACAACGTACGATGGTGTTGTAAAGTGAAAGCAGACAGATTAGTATAATTACATTTTGTTGACTATGTAGGTCCCACTAAATGTGGGCCATTGTTAGAGCACTCCCATTGTACCCATCTCCTTAGTGCCAGGGAATGAGTGGCTGTCTGAATGCTTGTGCCTTCCCTTCTCTTTCACCTTGTAAGGGCCTGTGTTCAGTTCTTTGCCCAGGTCTTTGGTATAGATCACCAGTGAAAGTGAGTAAAGAACTGCTAGGAAAGCCCACCTGCCATTTAGTCACATAACTGTAGTAGTTTGCTGTGCATTTTTAAAGTCACGCAACTGTAGTAGTTTCCTGTGTACTTTAATGTAGTCGATCTCCATGCCGTAACTTGAATCATTCCTTTTTTGTCTGTTCTGTTTTATGATGCCATTTTTCTTTGTAGTTGTAAAGGTGTGATTTCTATTTCAGGATGTACCATCGTGCTCTGGTTACTGTGCTGTTACATAAGACATGGCGAGTTCGCAGAGCAGCTCAGCAGACGGTAAAAAAATTGATGTCCTCACTTGGTGGTACAACATTGGCATATGGCCTGCTAGCAGAATTGAGATTGATCTTGAACACCCACAAGGTAGGTGTAGTGACAGAAGGACAGAAGAGGAGCTTTATCAGGCAGGTGTGTCTGTTTAGTTGTTGTATAACTGATTTATTTGTAATTAGAATAAAATTTATGAAAAAATATATATACTATTGAAAAAATGCCTTTACCAGTCTATTCTTTTGCATGTAGTTGGCTTTTTTCACAGTTAGGTCTAGGCTGTAAATCACTATTGGTTCTGAAGTGGTTTGGAACCATTTACAATGTTCTGCCTGTTTCAGCTGCCAAATTACATTCTTTGAATTTCAAGTGATAATTTATATTTTTGTATCATTAAATCTGTTTAAAAATGATAGATTCTGATGAAGCTACTGGTCTGCCATGTTTTAACTTCTAATCTGCTTTGGAATGTCATTCTTAGGAGTCATTTGTTATCTCTTTGGATCTTCAGAGGATTTATTTATCCAGGGCACACGGTTATAGTTACCACATAGTTCTGAACAGAATTCTGCATGGAAAAAAATTGTAGGCTGTGTTCATTTTGGGGGGGGGGGGGTGAGTTGCACAGTGTGTTTCTTCACCCATTGCAGACGTACTACAGTTTGTGTATAAATTATTTCACTGAATACTTTGAAAATCAGCCCCTATGTTCATTCCAGTTTAATTACAGTCTTGCAAGTTTTAATGTGGTGCTGTATAATTTAATTTATGGCTCTCCACCTGTATCGTAAAAGGTGACTACTCTTCGTGTGTCCTAAGTGGGCTGCTTGGGTCTATATTAGAACATCGAAGTTTCAGAACTTCGAATGTTCTAATATCGACACCTACTAACCGAAAATTGAAAACAGTGAATCTTTTACTAGGGATAAAATTTGCTGATCCAAAACACATACACACAACAAACAGCAATCCACACACATACACCTAAAATTTTACATCTAAACCTACACTATACTGTACATATACACCACTATCTACCCACTTACCTTAACCCTAAGGTCCGCCACTATCGCGCATACACCTCACCTGCGCCCTAACTCACCTATCCCACCCTAACCCTCACGTCCACACATTCACACACTTACCTGACCCACGCCCTAACCCTAACTCACCTATTCCACCCTAACCCTCACGTCCACACAATCGGACACTTACCTGAACCCGACCGTAACTTTCCACTGCAGAGCTGAAAATAGCGAAGCAACAGGAATGGACAACCGAATTCTTTCCCTAGGAAAGAATTTGGTTATCTTAATTTTCGCTATTTTCAGCTTTTGGTTAGTAGGTGTCGTTATTAGAACGTTCGAAGTTCTGAAACTTCGATGTTTTAGTATAGACCCGGCTGCTTGCCTTGAGGATCCTGGGACTGTACTAACCACCATCATAACATTAGTGCTTGGTATTCATTCTCTGTATCTTGAACTGGTGACTGGAATTCCCCATCCAAAGATATATTTTGTACCATAGCCTATCTCCAGATCTCCTGAAAGTGTTATATCAATCTTGACTCTCACTTTCCAAACATCGCTCCCTCCTGGTCCATCTCTGTTGCGTCCTGTAGGGATTTCCCCCAGTTCAGCCTTTTTGAAGTGGTAAGAAGCTGAAGAAAAGGACACTCTCTTCTTTAGTAGAGTCCTTGAGTCCAGTCTACTGACCTGCAGATTTCAGGACATTGAGGAGGAAGATTGTCCAAGCAACAGTTTCTTTGAAATCCAAAGCCAGAATAATGACTGTTAGTTGCAAGGGAAGTATGCAACATTTGAACCGCTAATTTGAACACCATTTGAAGTTTTTTTCTGTCCAATTGTCAGTCAGCTATCAGGTTCTGTGCCATCCACTGAACCCCTCTGCACCCCATAGATGGAGCTAATCATGAAATCATTCACCAAGATAGCTGCTGGGGATTTTTTCTACCTAGGTCCTTACCTCACACATGCTGAGTTTGGTGATCTGTAAGTACAGCACATCTAGTGGGTATCGGCACTAGGCTGTCCTCCACTTCCACAAGGGGTGTGACCAAGCAGGGCAGTCCCCACCCTCTTACCAATAAGCACCTTCTTACCAGTAAGCATCGCATACAGATTTCTTTGGCCTTCATCCTGGAAGTTGTGCCTTGTGTAGTCCCCATCGAATATGTGAACCATTCAGTTCTCTGTCCCTTGCCAGCTCCACCAGAAACAGTTGTTAAAGATTTGAATTTATACAAAGGTATGTAACAACATTTTCTCCTACTTCATTTGTCAGCTCTCACCTCCACTCATTTATTCTGTCCTGCAGATGTTCTTCTTGTTTCACTGTTGCAGTCATTACATTTGGGTTATCTGCTTGCAGGTAGCCCTCAGTCGGCCTGATTAACAAAGTCTTGGGTCCTGCGTTGTTTGCTGTCCCTTCTTCCATGACGTTAGGTCGTCAGGGGTATAAAACATGCAGCTGACGCTGTTACATCAGTCTTTCTTGCTATGTGGTGCCCGAAGCAGATGCAGTTCGCAAGTGCCGGTCGGCCGACTCCTGAAATTTTCGTTTTCGAGTTTCAGAACCGAAGTCTTCAACTAAAGCCAAGTACCCCATTGGGGAAACTTTTTTTTGCTCCTCTCCGATGTCAGTAAAAGTTAATAATTGCATTACTTGTGGAAAGCAAGTACCTCATAAAGATTTTCATTCGTACTGTATTCCTTGTCTAGGCCCTGACCACGACGTACCTTGCTATCGATTTTGTGCTTTATTTAATCAGTGCACTGTCCGTCGTCGGTATATTTTTGCCTCTAACAGTTCTCTGTTTAATTATCCAGAAATTTCGTCGTTTAGCCATCCGACTACTGGGATTACGAAAAAACGCAAAAATAAAGACAGGCCGCCGAGGTCCAAAACTGCTGACAACGCTTCTCCTAAGCCAGTCGCCAGTTCGCTGGTACTCAGTGAGGTGCTTTCGCAGCCTCTGATATCCGCTACTTCTGATTCGCAGGCCTCTACTCAGACCCATTTGGAGTCCAGTATGCCGCGAGATGCATCAACTATGGAACCCGTGGATGCCTCTGCTAGGATGGGTCCAAAGCCGCTGTGCAGGCACTGGCTTCTGAGGGTGTATTCAGGCCTATGGACTTGCATATTAAATCAACGCCTCCTTCTCTTAGGCCTAAATCTCAAACCATGCCTAAAAAAACCCTCCTTCTGTTAGGCCTAAATCTCAAACCATGCCTAAAAAACGGACGCCCAGGTCACATGCACAGGCCTCTATGCCTACAAAACAAATAAGAGTGGCTGAAGATCTAATAACTCTAATCAGGGGTAGCCAACCCCCCCCCCCTTTCTAAGAGGCCCAGGACTGAAGTGGTTTATGAATCTTTTGACCAGGATTCTGTTTTTTTTCTGATTCTTCTGATGATCTGGATTTGCTCTTATCTACTTATGAGGATTCTGATGCAGAGGACTCCATTCCCTCTGCTTCCCCTCCAGAGGATTTTTCTTTTGGAGAAACTTTACATACTCTAAGGAAGTATTTCCACTGGGAAAGCCAGGATTTTTCTGATTCAAAAAAGAGGCTTAGGGATTTCTTACTCCTACCTCAGCATAGGCCTTTAGCTATTCCTCCTCATTGCTGATGATGCTTTTTTGGAATCTAGTTTAGCTCCTGATTCCTTGCCTCCTGCTTCCAGAAAACCAGACGGGTACTACAGGGTCCCTGAGTCACACAAGTTCCTTTTTAAAAATCCTGTTGCAGATCCAAAGACTATTTCACAGGGGCCCAAGGGCATTAAGGCTTCTACTGCAAAAAAAATCCTACCCCTTCTGATAGACTCCAGGGCTCTGGATAGATGGGGTTAAGAAGGTTTACACTTCTGCAGCCTTGGCCGTTAGGGCTTTAAACTGCCAGTTTCATATGTTAAAGTATCAGCAACATGTTATTGTATTACTTAAACAGAAAATGATGTTGATTCCAGACTGTGTGGAAAATAAAGAATTACAGGATTTGATGCATTCTGCTGAACAAGTTGGAAAACATACTTTGCAATGTGATTGATTTTGATTCATTAGAGGCCTCTTGCAGGGCCGCTGTTACTGGGTCTGTGCTCAGAAGGCATGCTTGGCTTAAGGAGCAATCTTCCTGATCATGTTAAAGCTAAATTGTTGGATGCTCCCTTAAATCAGGACCGCCTGTTTGGCAACAAGGCTGAGGAAGTTCTTAAAAAGATGGAAGATAAAGCTAAATCTATGCAAACTGTTAAAGATTTCTTACAAGTTCAGCCTCCTAGATTTAGTAGGCACTGGCCCTCTAAGAATTGGTCCTTTCCAGCCCCTTCCAGGTCTTCTCAAGCCAAACCCAGACACAGCAAAAACCTCAGGTTTCAGTCCCAGGGGACACACAGGACTAACCAGTGGGGGGCCTCCAATTCCAAATCTGGGAGTAATAAGACCCCCCCCCCAATGGTAAACTGTCTCAATGACTTCCTTTTAAAATTTCCAAGCACTTGTCAACTGACTGCCCCTTTGGGGGGAAGGATTGCTCTTCATGCAAAGAACTGGGAACTCATTACCAGGACAAATGGGTTTTAAATGGTGACCCAGGGATACAGATTTCACTTCCACACATTGCCAACACCAGGCGGGTGGCCGGACCTACCCCCAAATCAATGGGCAGAGGCCCAAAAACAAGTACTTTCTCTCTTAAGCATGGGGGCTATTCAACTGGTACCAGAAGAAGAAAAGGGACAAGGTTTCTACTCTATACTTTTCCTGGTACCCAGAAAAGATAATTCATGGCATCCTATCCTGGACTTGTCTACCCTAAACACCTTTTTGGAGATTCCAAAATTCAAGATGCTGACTCTTCACCAATTACTTCCTATGCTAGGCAAGGATGCCTGGTTGGCAACACTAGATTTAAAAGAAGCATACCTGCACATCCCAGTCAGGGAATCTTGCAGGAGATACCTACACTTCAAAGCAGGCTACATGCACCATCAGTTCTCTGCACTGCCCTTTGGCTTATCTGCTGTGCCCAGGGTATTCACAAAGTGCCTAGCTCCAGTTATTGCATTTTGCAGGCAAAGAAATATTCAAATATACCCATACCTGGATGATTGTCTAATTCAGGCAGAAAGCCAGGACATAATTTTAAAGTCATCTGGCCTTTGTACAAAGAGTTCTAACTTTTCTGGGGTACACCATAAACAAAAATAAATTACACCTGGTACCATGTCAACAAATTATATTCCTGGGAGCAAGCTTGAATACAACTTCCCAGATGGCTTACCTCACGCCAGAGAAAGAAATTCATTTGACAACCTACTTCAAGCAAGTGGCCACAAAAACCCTGCTATCTACAAGACAAATACTGCAAGCCTTGGGGTTCATGGCCTCCTGCATTCTTCTAATTCCATATGCAAGACTGCATATGAGGATACTACAGTGGTATCTAAAAAGCCTATGGTGTCAACATTCTCAGGATTTAAAAGCAATGATTCCTATCGTACCTTGCCTACTCCTAGTGTTCCTATGGTGGACAGAGGCCTGCCACCAAAACAAGGGACTGCCTTTAACACGAACCCCTACCGCCCAAACCCTAACAGACGCATCAGATTGTGCATGGGGGGGGGGCTCACCTGGCAGGAAGTGCATTCAGGCCAAATGGAACCCAAGTCATATGCACCTGCATATCAAGCAAAAAGAAATGTTAGCTGTACAGAATGCTCTGACAGCCTTCAAGGACCACATTCTTCCAGGGTAACTAATGGTAAAGATGGACAAGCATCACTGTTATGTGGTACATAAACAAGCAGGGGGGTACACATTCTTACCCCTACTGCAGACTAGCCATGGCATTGTGGAACACAGCCTTGAGCTACCAATTGCACCTACAAGCTCAATTCCTGCCAGGAAAGTTAAATACACTGGCAGACGGACTAAGCAGAAACCTCATGGACCCACACGAGTGGAAACTGGAACCAAGGATTTTCAACATGTTGACAATCAAATGGGGAAGCCCTGATATAGACCAGTTTGCCTTTCCCCAGAACTACCAATTGGACAAATTTTAAACAAGGACTCCCCACAAACAAGCCTGGAAAGTGGATTCTCTGTCCTTCAGCTGGATAAACCTATCAGTCTATGCCTTCCCCCCCTCTGCCTCTGCTCTCCAAAGTACTACTAAAAACCAAACACGACAAATCAAGGATGTTTTTGATTGCTCCAGACTGGCCACGCCAACACTGGTACTCCCTCCTATGCAGTGCGTCACGGTTATCCCCATGGCACCTGCCTCAGACTCCTTCCCTGTTGTTTCAGCAGAAGAACCAGATTCTGCACCCTTAGCTTCTAACACTGAACCTTGCAGCCTGGCTAGTTACATAATCTCTCCTTTACCATCCCTCAGTAAACCTGCAATGGATATCATTGTAGAGGCAAGGATGCCTAGCACTAGAAAATCCTGTGCTGAAAAATGGAAAAGATTCTGTGCCTAGAACCACTCTCAAGGGATGGAGCACAGCAACGCCCAATTTACTTTGGATTTTACAATACTTAACTGAGATGCTTCACAAGGGCCTGTCTTTTTTTCCTCCATTAAAATCCATGCCTCAACCATTTCAGCTCATTATAACGCAGAACCCCCCCCTCTTTTCTCATCCACTGCTCAAGCAGTTCCTCAAAGGGGCCAAAAATTTGAGACCACCCAGGAGAGCTCCAACCCCAGCCTGAAACTTTAACTTTGTTTTGGAGAAACTCACTCTACCTCCTTTCGAGCCAGTTGCTATTGCAGACTTAAAATTTCTTTATTGGAAAACAGCTTTCCTTTTAGCAATCACTTCAGCTAGAAGGGTATCTGAATTACAGGCCCTTAAGGCAGTGGAGCCTTTCATCATCTTTCATGCGGACAGAGTGTCCCTCAGAACCAATCCATCCTTCATGCCCAAGGTGGTATCCAGTGTGGCTCTTAATCAGTCCATTCATTTGCCAACCTTCTTTCCCAATCCACAGAACAAAGGGAAACGGATACTGCATTCCTTAGATGTGCACAGACAACTCAGATTCTACTTGGACAGGAATAAACCTCAAAGGAAATCTGAACAACTGCTGGTAGCATTTGCTGCAGGGGCAGAGAGGAAGGCTATTTCAAAGCAAACCATTTCTAAATGGATAGGATATTGCATTAATTTCTGCTGTAAACACCATGGAAAACCTATCTCCCAGGGGATCAAACCTCACTCAACCAGGGCTGCATCTACCTCTACAGCCTTTCTCAGAGGTATCCCTACCAGGGATATCCTAGAAGCTGCTACCTGGAGTTATGTACATACTTTCACCAAGCATTATCATTTGCCAATTTTCTCTAAATCCAGAGCTGGCTTTGCCACTGCAGTCTTACAGGGCCTTATAGCTGGTCCAAATGCTATCTAAATTCCTCCTCCCAACCATAGCTTTGGGAATCTACCCAAATGTAATGACTGCAACAGTGAAACATGAAGAACATAGTACAGATGTGTACACTTAGCATAAATGTAGATGTTTGAGTGTATTCTCTGTTGCAGTCCTGGTTACCCTCCCTCCAGCCCCCTAACTTCTTTTGGGTATACCTCTACTTTCCTTTACTATGCTTAAAAGCTTTTTTGGTGTATTTGCTTTTTTGTTGGAGGTATGTCATTGTACTTTTATATTAAATTGCTTCCCATTAGGGGGGCACCTGACATCTGGGGCAAGAAAAACTTATGCAATGGTGTCAGCTGCATGTTTTATACCCCTGACGTCATGGAAGAAGGGACAGCAACCATCGCAAGACCCAAGGCTGATTGAGGGCTACCTGCAAGCAGATAACCCAAATGTAATGACTGCAACAGTGAATACACTCTAACATCTACATTTATGTTAAGTGTACACAAATGTACTTTTCTCTCTCCCTGCCCTTAGGATGTCTGATGCTAGTTGGTCCTTTCACTGTCCTCTCCCTTGTACTTTAGTTACAAAGTAACTTATTCTGGGTAACCCCCATGTTGGACTTTTCACTGATACGCTGTACTCTACGCAGGTTTCTACTGAAAGCACATCTTGTTAATCATGCTACAGTTATGTGAGGCACGAAGCACAGCTGATGCTCGATTGCTCCAACATGAGACTTCTCTTTCTCCTGCTTACTCTTTAAGTGGTGTTCTCTGAATTTCATTCCATTATATGTCAGTTGGTGGGTATACTCAGCATTGATTTCTAGTGTGACATTGTGTGCTTTGAGTATATGCTCTGTTCAAGGGGTGAATTATTTGGTGAAGAACTAGTTGGAAGGTGGTAGGTTATCCATTTTCTGTAATGTTGACTTAATTGACATCCTTTGCACTGTTCCCACACAGATCATGATGCAAGTTAATTCGCAGAGGTGCATGTTTGTGATTGAGTACATCACGTAACTAATTTATTTTGTTTTTGAGAGAGGAAGCACCAATTTATTCTTTACTTGAGTATTACAGTATGTAGGGACGGCTAGGTAGTATTTGTAATGCTGTAAAAGTCGTAGCATTTTTCACTTTACATAAGCCACATGATTCTGAATGGCTTTCTTGGACCATTTTAAAACCTTGGACTGTCATGTGCAAAGCTGAATAAAAACCTGCAGTTTTTTCTAGTAGAGAGGCAGCAGAAATGTGAAAAGCTTTATAAAATGTGCATTTTTCAGTAATGCTGCAAAAATGTGAACTGTGACAGGCTATACAGGGCATTGTTTTCTAGAAATGCAATAGAGCTATCAGAGGTAAAACTCTGTAAAATAACACACACAGCTCCAAAAAGTTTTGTTACCTTTTGCGGGTTAGAACTGACTGACAGATTATCTAAACAAGTTTGCTTTGGGCAATGTTATTTGGATGTTAAGAAAACTCCGTCATGAAAAGGATTCAGTGCAGAAATGGGAGAATATATTTATGACTGTGCTAAATGAATATGTCCGAAAGGTGAGTCACTTTAGGACTTCTGTTCTGGAGTTTATTCATGCAACTTAACTTGCATTGAAAACCATCTCAGCAGTTAGGTCAGTGTGTGCTTGCTGTTTCTTTCCAAATGTGCTTGGACATTTATCTTACTTGGATGCAGTGGAGAAATGTATTAAACTCACGGAAATTGAGAAGAGGCGCTCACTGCCTGCCCCCCAGAGTCAGTGAGGATGTGCTGGTGAAACCTTGACAGCGTGATCTTTCCAATTAGGATGTCATAAATGTCAGTGGCAACTAGACTGCAGTTGCCTTCAGCTAGTGGCTGTGAAAAATATAACTCTTACTGTCTTTATATTCCATCTCTGTATTAAAAGTGTTTATTTTGCATTTTTCTGTGCCAAGAATTTTCTTTTACGTATATTTAATTTTCATATTGTAGTGTCTAATTTCTTCCCAAATCTTGTGGCTGGCTGCTTATTGATGCGTCTAAGGGAATTTACAACAGACTAGTGAATTTTAACTTAACATTTGTATTTTGAAGAGAGACTGATTAACTGCAGCTGCCGTAGGTTAATAGTATGATGGTAAGTAACTGTGACCTGGGAGGGGGTCATGTCGTTCTGCCTGTTGGCAGCATGGTACTGTAGGAACTGGGCATAAGTTCTTTGTGTTTCATTGTTGCAGTCATTACCTGTGGGTTATCCCTGCTGTGGTAGCCCTCGGCTGGCCCAAATACCAGTGTCAGTGTTTTTGTGCGCCAGCTGCTGTCACCTGTAGTCTGACGTCAGGTCATTAGTACTATAAAGCAAGGCAGCTGACGTCATTGCTTCAGTCTTTCTTGGCGTGGAGCCCGTAGCAGAAGCAGTTTGCACGAGTGCCGGTCGGTTGCTACCAGAAGTCGAATTTCAGCAGAAAATGTCTAAAGCTAAGTACCCCGTTGGGAACCCTTTTTTCTTGCTCTGATGTCCGAAAAAGTTAACAATGGTCTCGCCTGGGGAAAGCAGATCCCACACCGAAACTTCCATTCTCACTACATCACTTGTTTAGGCCCAGACCACGACGCCCCTTGTTGCTGGTTCTGTTCCCCCTCTAATGCGAGAACCATTCGCCCTAGAGCTCTTTTTGTAGACAGTTATTTTCGTATTCCGTCTTCGAATTCTGATATGGCTTCCATCAGCCAACGATCTGCCGACATTCTGAAAAAACGTAAAGATAGAGGCAGGCCACACAAGGCTAAGCCTTCTGACAACGTTACCGCTAAGCAAGTCGTCAGTTATCTGGAATTCACTGAAATGCTTTCGCAGCCCCTGATGCCCGACTCGCTTTCTACCCAGGCCTCTGCCGAGACCCTTTCAGAGTACGGTATGCCGCAGAAATCCACTTAGTCTTCCAAGCCTTTGGCTGTCTCTGCCTCTTTTGGGTCTGGAGCCGGGACGCAGGCACCAGCTTCCGAGGAGGCTGCGTTCGCACTACCGATTCTAGACAAAAAACGACGTCTTTTCTTCTGAGTACTGTTTCTCAGAGACCAATGGATTCTGTCAGGCCTCGAAGCCAGGCCACTCCTAGGAAATCTACTGCTCCCCCCACCCCAAGCTCAAATGCTTAAAATGGCGGAGGATATCCTCTCCCTTATCCGAGTACCTCAAGCCCCCACTCTAAAAAGGAAAAGGCTTCCTTCTCCAGAAATGATGACAGACCAAGAGTCTGAGGAATCTGATTATTCTGGCTTTGAAGAGGAGAACAACAGTCCTCAACTGTTTGAAGATTCAGATGCAGAGTAATCCATCCCCTCTGCTTCCCCTCCAGAGGACCACTCCTTTGGGGAAAAAACATTCACTCCCTCAGGGAACATTTTCAGTGGGAATCTCGGGACTACCCCCAGTCAAAGAAACAACTTAGAAAGTTTCTGGACCTGCACCAGCACAGACCCCTGGCCAATCCCACCTAGTCTAGAACTGGTGGATGATGTTTTCCTTGAATCCGGTTTAGCCCCTGATGCCCTGCCTCCTTCTCCAGCTAAACCTGATTGGTACTACAGAGTACCAGATTCTCACAAATACCTGTATAGGAACCCTGCTGTAGACCCAAAGGTTATTACACAGGGACCCAAAGGAACTAAGACTAGTTCTGCCAATAATCCTCTACCGTCTGACAAAGACTCCAGAGCTCTGAACAGATGGGGTAAGAAAGTATACACCCCTGTAACCTTAGCTATTAGAGCACTCCGTTGTCAGTTCCATATGTTAAAATATCAACAACACACTTTGGAACAATTAAAACAGAAGATTGTTACCTCTCTTGACTGTGCCAACTTAAAGAGCTGGCAGAATTACTACACTCTGCTTGTTAAGTGGCCAAGCACTCATTACAATGTGGATATGACGCCCTAGAAGCCTCTAGCAGGGCAGCAGTGACAGAATCTGTTATTAGAAGACATGAACGGCTGAAGGGACAACCTCTCCCTGTTCATGTAAAGTCTAAACTTATTGATGCACCCCTAGATAAGGAACACCTGTTTGGGGGAAAAAGAAGAAGAGGCGCTTAAAAAGATGGAAGACAAAGCAAAATCTAGCAAGCAAAAGATTTCTTTCAAGTTCAACCGCCCAGATTCAGCTGGAACTTCCCCTCTAAGCACTGGGCTTTCCCTGCACCTAGCAGATGGGGTCAAAATAAGCCCCACAGGGACAGGATGTCCAGGCCCTTATCCCAGGGCCAGCAAAGAAGCAAACAGTGCTTCTTTGGCAGGGAGTTCTAAGCCAGGCTTCTATGGTAAGCACTCACAATGACCCCCCTCCCCTCTCTGCCCTCCTTTCACTCATCTAAAACTAGGAGAAAGGCTCATCCTCTTCAAGGACAACTGAGTCTCTAAGGCAAGGGGCATTAAAAATCATTTCTCAGAGATACAGATTCTCCTTCAGGAAACTCCCTATTCCAAGAGGATACCCAGACCTCCCCCCAAACCAGTGGGCAGAGGCATTAAAACAGGCAAAAACACTAATATCCCAGGGGGCAGTAGAACCCGTCCTTCCGGATCAAGCAGGAAAAGGATTTTAGTCTAGACCATTTCTTGTTCCCAGAAAAGAGGGCACTTGGCGCCCCATCCTGGAGCTATCCAAACTGAGCAGCTCCTTGGTGGTCCCCAGAGTCAGAATGCTAACTTTGCAGCAGCTCCTGCCTATGCTCATACAAAATGCCTGGCTGGTGATACTAGACCTAAAAGATGCCTGCCTTCACATCCCCATTAGGGAATCGTGCAGAAAATACCTGCGCTTCAGAGCAGGCAATCAGCACTTGCAGTTCTCTGCACTGCCCTTTGTCTTATCTACTGCTCTCAGAGTATTCACCAAATGCTTGGCCCTGGCTATAGCATTCTGCAGACAGAGAAATATACAGATTTACCCTTACCTGGAGAACTGCCTCATTCAGGCGAACAGCAAAGAAAGGTTGCTCCAGGATCTTCTCTTTGTCAAAAAACTCGTAACTTCCCTAGAGTTCACCATCAACGAGAAAAAAATCAAAACAAAACTCCACCAGGGAAATTGTTTTCCTGGGAGCTGTACTAGACACAGCAACCCTAATGGCTTTCCTATCCCCAGAAAAGCAGAGTTCCTGCTGGCTTCCAGAAGTCACCTCACTGCAAGGAAGTGTCTGCAAGCCCTGGGATACATGGAATCTTGCATCCTCCTCATCCCTCTCACCAGGCTTCACATGAGGAAAGCTTCAGTGGTACTTAAAGAACCTTTGGTGTCAGCAGTCTGTCCCTAGAGACCACCCTCCCACTGATCCCTTGCTTAAGGGACGAATTTCTCTGGTGGGCACAGGTCTGTGCCATGAACAAGGTTCTTACCTTCATCCTCTGCCCTTCCGGCCAGACAATCGCCACCGATGCCTCAGACATAGCTTGGGGTGCTCACCTAGCAGGCAGGTGTACCCAAGGCCTTTGGAATGCCCAGCAACTTCACTTACACATCAACCAGAAAGAAATGATGGCAGTGAAAAACACACAGACTTCCTTCCATCTCCTCCTCAGGCCAGGGGTCCTCCTTATAAAAACACAGCACCACAATAATGTGGTACATCAACAAGCAGGGGGCACCCAATCTTATCCCTTGTGCTGGTTAGCCATCAGTCTGTGGCTTACAGCCACCTCCATGGGGCTGCACCCAGTTGCCCAATACTTACCAGGGATCAACAACAACACTGGCAGACACCACCTAAGCATAAAATTACTGGACCCCCATGAATGGCAGCTCCACGGAGGTCTTTCTGCCAATCACCCAGGAGTGGGGGACCCCAGAGGTGGACCTCTTTGCCTCGCACCTTTAGCCACCAGCTGCACAAGTTTTGTACCAGGGAGTATCACTTCCTAGCATGGAAGGTGGCTGCCTTGACCTTCCCATGGAGCTCCCTCTTTGTGCATGCATACCCTTCTCTGCCCCTTATTCCCAAGGTTCTAATCAAAATAAGAGAGGAGAGACCAAAGGCCTCCTCATCGCTCCAGATTGGCCCAGACAGCGTTGGTATCCCTTACTACACAGTCTGACCATACAGCCCCCAAGCTGCTTCCCCTAAGGTCAGACCTCTTGACCCAGGAGAGGGGGGAGGTACTGCACCCAGACCTACAGACTCTTAAACATTCAGCATGGCTCATACACTAAAAACTAGCAAGCAGTCATTGTTAAGCAAACAGGTCCTGGACATCATCACAGAGGCCAGAAGGCCAAGCACAAGAAAATCCTATGCAGGAAAATGGAAAAGATTCTGCTCCTGGAAACAATCAAAAGAGGACAGTACCTCCCAACCCTCCGCCCATCTCATCCTGGATTACTTACTAGAGCTGCTCAGTAGTGGCCTCTCCTTCTCCTCCTCCTTTTCCTCCTCCTCCTCTAGTAAAATTCATGCCTTGGCCATCTCTGGCCATTATGATTCAGACCCACCCCTATTCTCTCATCCTTTGATTAAGCAATTCCTCAGAGGGGCTTCTAATATCAGGACTCCCAGAAGGCCTCCTACTCCATCCTTTGACCTGAATTGCGTGTTAGAGAAACTAACCTTACCTCCTTTCAAACCTGCAGCTTCAACAGAATTGAAATACCTCTCCTGGAAGACTGCCTTCCTACTAGCTATCACCTCGGCCAGAAGGGTCTCAGAACTTCAAGCTCTCATGGCTGTTGAGCCCTTCATAATTTTCCATGCAGACAGTCTCTCCCTGAGGACTAATAGGTAGGTACTAGGCTATTGGCCGAAGGCCCTATGTAAGCCTAGCAAATAGGTTCCCTGGCTTATGCCACCCAAGAAAGTTATTTTCCTGTGTTCAGTCGAGCAGGCCACAGAAGTGATCCCCGGAGTATGTATAGGTTCATAGGTAGGTTCTAGGCTATCGATCCAAGGGCCTAAGTAATCCCTCCTTTATGCCCAAGGTGGTATCTGATGTGACCCTTAACCAGGACATACACCTTCCCACCTCTCAAAACAAGGGGGAAGGAATTCTACACTCACTAGACATGCACAGACAACTCAGATACTATCTGGACCGCACTAAGCCATTCAGAAAAACTGACCAGCTTTTTGTAAGCTTTGCCCCAGGGGCAGAGGGAAAGCCCATCTCCAAACAAACCATTTCTAAATGGATTTCACACTGTATCCATTTTTGCTACAGACTACATGCAAACCCATCTCTAAGCCAGTCTATACCCACTTCACTGTCTTCCTCAGAGGAGTACCTACCAAGGACTTATTGGAAGAAACAACCTGGACCTCTGTCCATACCTGTACAAAGCATTACCACCTACCATTCTTTTCCAAGTCTAGGGCAGGGTTTGCCTCTGTAATTCTGCAGGGCCTCCTCACCCATACCTAGGACTCTACCTGTCCTTCCACCCTTTACCTCTGCTTTGGGAATCCTCCCACAGTTGATGACTGCAACAGTGAAACACGAAGAGCATAGTACAGTTGTGTACACTTACCATAAATGTAGATGTTCAAGTGTATTCACTGTTGTAGTCTTGGTTTCCCTCCCTCCATCCCCCATTTCACATCTTCCCCTAGGGGGACACATGCTTCCCAAGGTGGCTCTTAGCCACCAGGACCACTTCCCTCTTTTCCCTTGTGCTTTTGAGGGGTTAGGGCAAGAAAAACTGATGTAGTGACGTCTGCTGCCTTGCTTTATAGTACTGACTACCTGATGTCAGATTACAGGCGATAGCAGTTTGTGCACAAAAACATTGACTCTGGTATTCGGGGCGGCCGAGGGCTACCACAGCAGGGATAACCCACAGGTGATGACTGCAACAGTAAATACACTCTAACATTTACATTTATGGTAAGTGTACACAACTGTACTTTCTAGTCCCTTCCATAGGTCTATGATTGTGTGTGAATGCAGAGTAGTTATAAACCAAATGCAGTTACCATTGATAAAAAAAAAAGTGTCTGTCTGTCTGTCTGTCTGTCTGTCTGTGTGTCTGTCTGTCTGTCTGTCTGTGTGTCTGTCTGTGAGTGTGTCTGTCTGTCTGTGAGTGTGTCTGTCTGTCTGTGAGTGTGTCTGTCTGTCTGTCTGTGAGTGTGGCTGTCTGTGAGTGTGGCTGTCTGTGAGTGTGGCTGTCTGTGAGTGTGGCTGTCTGTGAGTGTGGCTGTCTGTGAGTGTGGCTGTCTGTGAGTGTGGCTGTCTGTGTGTGTGCGTCTGTGTGTGTACACTGGGCTGTGAATGAACTGGGTAAATATATAAGAAGTGATTTTTTTAACTGTGCTCTACAGCTATTCTTTGTGGTATTTGTTTGTGGCTGGTGTCTTCTCAGTGCTCAAGGCAGCATTTGTCATTTGCTCTTAAGGCTGTACACCTTGAACGTGGGTGGGGGTGTGTTCCCTAGCATAAAACTTTGACTATTGATTATTGCTTCAGGGATTTTTTGATTTCATGGTACTTGATAGTGGAAAGGGGCAACCTGGTGTGGCTGCTGTGAAGTTAGTGTGTGGACGCGTATACATAGTTGCACGCTGGCATGCACACATTTACTGGGGTAGTGCAGTGATCCCACTGGACCATTTGCAGGCACAGCCCCTGGTAATGCATATTTGTATTACTGCGCATCTGTCACTTTTGGATTTACATACTTTAGGAAGATTTTGTTCTCTTTTAAGAACCACCCCCATGGTGGCTGTACATAGCGTCATAGGAAGTTACTAGGCTATTGGCCCTGAGATGTTCATAGTGTTTCACTGTTGCAGTCATTACAATTGGGTTATCCTGCTGGCAGGCTACCTGCTGTCGGCCTGAGTTCCAAAGTCTAGGTCCGGCGTCGGTTGCTGTCGCCTCTTCCCTGACGTCAGTGCGCCAGGGGTATATAAGATGTAGCCGACGCCATTTTCTTCAGTCTTTCTTGATGTGCGGTGCCCGAAGCAAAAGCAGTCCACAAGTGCCGGTCGGTCGACTCCTGAAGTTTTCAAATTCGAATTTCGGATCCGAAGTCTTCATTAAAGCTAAGTACTCCGTTGGGGAAACTTTTTTCTTGCTCCAGACCGATGTCAGAAAAAGTTAATAACTGTATTTCTTGTGGGAAGCAAATACCGCATAAGGATTTTCATTATTACTGTATTCCTTGCCTAGGCCCTGACCATAACGTTGCTAGTTGTTGGTTTTGTGCTAGATTTAACCAATGCACTATTAAGCGTCGGTACGATTTTGCATTTCATTACTTTGGCAGAAGATTTAATTGTATAATGCCATCGGATCAGCCTACTACCGGAGTTTACAAAAAAACGAAAAGAAAAAGAAAAGGATAGGCATCCGAGATCCAAAACTAATGAGGCTTCTAGGCCTTTCGCCGGTTCTCAGTGAGGCGCTTTCGCCTGCTACCTCAGAGCCACAGGCCGCTTCCGACTCCCACGTGGAGCCGACTGGGCATCTGGAAACTCAAGGTATTGGACTCTCGGAAACTATTCCCGCAGATGGGTCCAGAGCTGCTGAGCAGGCATCGGCTTCTGAGGGTGTTTTCAGGCCTACACAGTTATATGTGAAACCTACTTCAGCTACAAAGACAGACTAAAGCAGCTCTAAAGATAAAGAAACAAGTACAGCATTCACCTGGATAGGCCTCCATGCCTAAAAAACAAATGCTTAAAATGGCCGAAGACCTTATTACTTTGATCAGGGGTTCCCATCCCCCTCCTGAAAAGAGGCCTAGGCAAGAGTTAGAATATGAATCTTCAGACCAGGTTTCCATTTCCTCTGATTCCTCCTTTCAACAGGATTACTCTATTCCTCCCTATGAGGATTCTGATGCTGAAGAATCTATCCCTTCAGCCACTCCTTCTGAGGATTATTCTTTTGGGAAAACACTGCATACTATGAGGGAGCATTTCCACTGGGAGAGCCAAGATTACTCAGAATCCAAGAAAAGGCTCAGAGATTTCCTTTTATTGCCCCAGCACAGGCCTCTTGCTATCCCGCCTGTTTTAGACATTGTAGATGATGTATTTATAGACTCCAGTTTTTCTCCAGACTCTTTACCCACCAGCCCCTGTTAAGCCAGACAGATACTACAGGGTTCCTGATTCACATACATTTCTCTATAAGAACCCTGCAGCTGACCCAGAAACCATCTCTCAGGGTCCCAAAGGTGTCAAGGCTTCTACTGCAAAAAACCCTATCCCCTCTGATAGGGATTCTAGGGCCCTAGACAGATGGGGCAAACAGATTTATACCTCTGCTACCTTGGCTGTAAGAGCTTTAAGTTGCCAATTTCATATGCTTAAGTATCAGCAATATCTTGTATCCTTGCTTAAACAGAAAATGCCAGCAAATACAGAATGTGCAGACAATAAAGAAATGCAGGATTTATTGCATGCAGCTGAACAAGTTGGAAAGCATACTTTGCAATGTGGTTTTGATTCTCTTGAGGCCTCCTGCAGGGCCGCTGTTACAGGTTCTGTCATTAGGAGGCATGCTTGGTTAAAAGAACAAAATTTGCCGGATCATGTTAAAGCAAACCTATTAGACGCTCCTTTACAGTATGATACTTTGTTTGGTGCTAAAGCAGAAGAGGTGTTGAAGAAAATGGAGGACAAGGCTAAATCTATGCAAACAGTCAAGGAGTTCTTGCAGGTCCTGTTCGATTCTCAGCTAGAGCGTCTTCTGTGTGGAGACATGCGTGAATGGGCGTACCTTCGTTGAAGGTTGTGTGTCAGGGCTGGCAACTCGGCACGTAAAAATCTACTGCCAATCATTAGCGGACCGGAGTTCCGCTGTGGTGACCCCTAACCGGGAAAAGCCGAAAGACACAACAACCTCCCAGATTTAGCAGGAACTGGCCTACAAAAAATTGGTCCTTTCCAGTGTCAGACCACAAAGGGGCAGATACAGATGCCCCAGAGGCAGATCACAGCCACAAGGCTCATACAGGCCTAAACAATGGGGTGCTTCTACCTCCAAGAGTGGAGAGGAAAAATCACAGCCATACAGGAAACAGTCTGAATGACTTTCCCCTTCCAGCACCAAGCACTTATCTTTTGGCAGCCCCTTTGGTGGGAAAACTAGCACTTTTTTCACAAAATTGGCACATGATCACCCAGGACAAATGGGTTCTAAATATAATTTCACAAGGCTACAGGTTCCACTTTCACACCCTGCCAAGGCAAAGCGGTATGCCAGACCTGCCACGCAATCAATGGGCAGAGGCACAAAAACAAGTTTCATCCCTCATGGACATGAGGGCCATTCAGCAAGTACCAGAACAGGAGCAGGGTCACAGATTCTATTCAAGACTGTTCTTGATACCCAGAAAAGACAAATCCTGGAGACAAATACTTGGACCTATCTATTCTAAACACATATCTGGATATTCCAAAATTCAAAATGTTGACTCTACAGCAGCTTCTGCCCATGTTGGGCAAGAAGGCTTGGCTTGTTTCCTTAGATCTAAAAGCGGCATACCTGCATGTCCCAATCAGAAAAACATGCAGGAGATACCTCAGATTCAAAGCTGGCTCAATGCACTACCAATTCTCTGCACTGCCCTTTGGCTTATCTACTGCGCCCAGGGACTTCAGAAAGTGCCTGGCACCAGTAATTGCATTTTGCAGACAAAGAGGAATACAAATATATTCTTACTTGGATGACTGCCTTATTCAAGCGGAGGACAAGGACATTCTACTACAGCATCTGGTGTTTGTAAAAAGATTACTGACAAGTCTAGGGTACACAGTAAACGAGAAGAAATCAAAACTCGTACCCTCTCAAGAGATAATATTCCTGGGTGCAAGCTTAAATACAACTGCCCAGATGGCTTATCTCACGCCAGACAAACACAGACAACTGACTACTTATTTCAAAATGTTGGTAACAAAGACCCACCTATCTGCAAGAAAAATTCTGCAGGCCTTGGGTTTCATGGCATCCTGCATTCTGCTAATTCCATATGCAAGACTGCATATGAGGAAACTTCAATAGTATCTAAAAAGTGTTTGGACTCAACATTGCCACAGCCTGGAAACAATAATTACCCTCATTCTCTGCCTGCAACAGGAGTTTAAATGGTGGGCAAAAGCCTGTCACCACAACACGGGACAGCCATTCACCTTACCCACAGCCTGGCATACATTGACACCAGATGCATCAGATTACGCCTGGGGGGTCCATATGGCAGGAAGATGTATTAAGGGCACATGGTCTGCAAGTCAAATGCATCTACATATCAATCAAATAGAGATGCTAGCTGTTCAGAATGCCCTAACAGCCTTCAAGGATTAACTTCATCCAGGACAACTACTAATAAAGACGTACAATACTACAGTCATGTGGTACATAAACAAGCAGGGAGGCACACATTCCTACACCCCTCTTCAGGCTAGCCATGAACTTGTGGCACACAGCATTGACTTACTAAGTACATCTGCAAGCTCAATTCCTGCCAGGAAGGAAAAATACTCTGGCAGACGAACTAAGCAGAAGTCTAATGGATCCCCATGAGTGGAAATTGGATCCACAAGTCTTCAGCATAACAAGGACCTGGGGATGCCCGGACATAGACCTATTTGTGTCCCCTCACAACTACGAACTACAAAGTTTCTGCACAAGGACTTATCACAAGCAAGCATGGAAAGTAAATGCTCTGTCTTTCAGCTGGAAAAATCTAACAGCATATGCCTTTCCTCCTCTGCCTCTCCTTCCCAAGGTACTCCTCAAGGTCAGACAAGAGAAACCAAAAATGATACTGATTGCCCCAGACTGGCCCCGCCAGCACTGGTACCCAATCCTAAAGAGCTTGTCTCACTGCCCAGCCTGGACATTACTTCAAATTCCTCACTTATTGACCCAACAAGACAGCCAGATACTGCACAGCTAACTCAAAACCTTAAACCTGGTGGCATGGCAGATGATATAGCCTCTCAAGACACGCCTCTCTCTAAAGCAGTGATGGATGTTATTTTGGAGGCCTAGCACCAGAAAATCTTATGCAGACAAATGGAAGAGATTCTGTGCTTGGAACCAAGCACAAGGCATTGAAACGATTGTTCCAAATATTACTCAGATTTTGCAATACTTGACTGAGATGTTGGATAAAGGCCTTTCCTTTTCATCAATTAAAATTCATGCCTCTGCCATTTCAGCTGATTACAATACAGAACCACCTATTTTTTCCTCATCCGTTACTGAGGCAGTACCTCAGAGGGGCTAAAAACATAAGACCTCCAAGGAGAGCACCAATACCCGCATGGGACCTCAACTATGTCTTGGAAAAACTCTCACTGCTTCCGTTTGAGCCAGCCTGTGCAGCTGACATAAAATTCTTATCCTGGAAAACAGCTCTGCTCCTAGCAATAATCTCCGCTAGAAGAGTCTGAGTTACAGGCACTCATGGCTGTGGAACCTTTTATCATTTTCCATGCTGACGGGGTTTCGCTGAGGACAAACCTTACATTTATGCCTAAGGTAGTGTCCAGTGTAGCCCTTAACCAAACAATTAATTTGCCTACTTTTTATTCAAACCCACAGAATAAGGGTGAGAGAATTCTGCATTCTTTGGACATTCACAGGCAGCTATGCTTCTACTTGGACAGAACTAAAGCTTTCAGAAAGACTGATCAACTTCTAGTGGCATATGCTGCAGCATCACAAGGAAAGCCTATCTCAAAACAGACTATTTCAAAGTGGATAGGCCATTGCATTCGTTTCTGCTATTCACAGCATGGCAAATCAGTGCCTAAGGGCATTAGGCCACATTCAACCAGAGCAGCAGCCTTCCTCAGAGGAGTACCAACCCAAGACATCTTAGAGGCTGCAACTTAGAGTTCAGTGCATACCTTTACAAAGCACTATAACTTACCCCTCTACTCTAAATCCAGGGCAGGCTTTCCCACTGCAATTCTGAAGGGCCTTATAGCCTCTCCTAATCCTATTTAGCTCCAGCCTCCCAACCTTAGCTTTGGGATTCAACCCAATTGTAATGACTGCAACAGTGAAACACGATGAACATAGTACAGTTGTGTACCTACCATAAATGTAGATGTTAGAGTGTATTCACTGTTGCAGTCCAGGTTACCCTCCCACCATCCCCCTTTTTTCTTTGCTGGGACCTAACTGTACTTTTCTACTCTATACAATCTATGTGGTGTATTTGCTTGTAGATGAAGGAAAAGTTGTTTTTTGTGCATGCATGCTTATTGGCATAATTTAGCCTACCATTTTAGGGGCACCTGACATCTGGGGCAAGAAAAACTGAAGAAAATGGCGTCTGCTGCAACTTGTATACCCCTGGCGCACTGACGTCAGGGAAGAGGTGACAGCAACCGACGCCGGACCTGGACTTTGGAACGCAGGCCGACTGCGGGTAGCTGCCAGCAGGAGAACCCAATTGTATTGACTGCAACAGTGAATACACTCGAACATCTACATTTATGGTAGGTACACAGCTGTACTGTCCTTGTACGCCTAGCCAAGAGTTTAGCCCATGTTTAGACAAGTCAACACACAAAGCCCCAGCAGGGACATGGGTGGAATCCCAGGGATGCATTTTCTGTTTCCCATCCAGTTATCCAAGTTGTACTTGAAAAGGGATAATGAGGTACTCTGCTTGACGTGGAGAAGGAGTCTGTTCCACAGATGGGGGAGTCTCGGACACAAATCTGTTCCGCCAACAAGTTCTGTTGGTCACAGACCAGGTTGAGGTTGTGCGTGTGGGTAACTTGAGTGGAGCTTGACTTGCGGATATGCATCAAGTCCCTTCAAGGCGGGGTCTGAGATTGCTTTGTATGCCAGACAAGAGGTCACCTCTGAGGAGTCTAAGAAACTGAGTAGAGGGACAGGGCTTTTAGCCTGTCTGTGTAGGGTAGATGTTTGAGGCCCTGGATTCTTCTGGTGTGGAACCTCTGTGGTTTCTCCAGCTGCTGTACGCGATAATTGGCCTTATAAGGGAAGAATACAGGGATGTTATGACCTCCTTGTCCCTGGATGAGATGCCCTTGCTTATGAGGTGTGCCATATAGAAATCTTTCCATACAATGGCTGCAACATGGTGGTCAAAAGTCAGGTTGCTATCAACCCGAGTGGCTAAATCCCTCATGACTGACTGCATGCTTAGGATGATATTAATGTGATATGTGGGGACATCACTCTCCCCAAAGGGGATGGTGATGGATTTTTTGGCATTCAGCTTGAGGCCATGTTTCTAGCACCAGTCACTTGTTTGGGTGAGACCCTCTTGGAGGGCGTCCACATCACTTGGGGAATTGACCACGCCCAGCTTGCAGTCATCTGCAAACCTGGTCAGCAGTAGCCCACTGGTTTTGGCCTGCACCTCCGAGAAGTATATCCTGAATAACAGAAGCTCCGAGACGGATCCCAGGGGTATGCCACTCATTACGGGTCTGCTGCTTGAAGTGGCTTCCCCTATTTTGAGTTAGATGGATTCTATCAGTGAGTCAGTTTGCTACCCATCTGATAACATATGGATTAATACCTAGTTGAGAGAGTTTGTCTACTATGCCCGAGTGAGGAATAGTGTCAAAGGTCTTGACCAGGTCAAGGTAGGCAGTGTGCATAGTCTTCCCCTCATCCATGGCTTTGACTGTCTCCAAGAAGTTGACCAGATTTAACAGACATGACCTCCCCTTGATGAAGCCAAACTGTGTGGGGTTGAGTGTTTGGAGGTTGTCAGTGTCCCTGTTAATGAGGTCCATGATAATCAGTTTCATGGCCTTGCAGATCAGGCTAGTTAGGTTGATGAGTCTATAATTTCCTGGATCGGTGGACGCTCCACCTTTGTGCAGAGGGATAACAGTGGCTGTCCTCCACTTGGCTGGGACAAAGCCGGTACTCAGGCTTTGGTTGAATAGGGTGTCTAATGGTGCTGCAAGTTCATGCCTGAGTTCATGTAGGATGCAGCCTGGGACGTTATCGGGTTCCATGAAGGCTGTATTTTTTGCCTTTGAGAGGGCAGTGATGACCTGTTCCTAGAGATAAGGGGAGAGGGGGCAGGTACCGGGGATGTCCTGATTTACTGATGGGAGGGACAGAGGGGTGAAGTTTTCACTGATTCTGTTCGCCAGTAAATTGGCTATATCTAAGGGATTCGTGTACATGGTGCCCTTTACCACCAGTTCTGGGATGCTTCCTTTGAGATTGCAGACATATGTGAAGAAGACCTTATGATTGTCTCGAGTAGGTGTGGCCAGTTTCATCATCCCAGAGGGTAGGTAGGCCCTAGTGTCTTTCTCGTGTGGATAATCTGGCCTGTCACTGCTGTTAGGGTTCACTGTATCTTGAGCTCCTGACTTGTATCACTGAACATTTAGACTAAGCTGGCACAAACACTCTCCCCAGTATGGCAGGGTGTTTGTTGTCATTGCTGTGTCCTTCCCATAGTAGTGGGCCCAGTTGTTTTTGGAACCTGGGTTTGTGCCATTGCATGTATCTGTTTGACAGTGGGTTTCCTACTTTTTGATACTTGTTATAGTTGCCGTGCCTCTGGTATTTTACGTTTGGTAGGAAGCATTTCTCTGGTGGCAGTGCAACCATCCCTGTCCTGTACAGGTTATTGTTTTAGAAGGTGCATAGTGCATTTTTCATCCCAGATGATCCTTTCAACACTTGAGGTCCATTTCTGAGAATGGAGTGGTAGGGGTACTGCTTTACCAGTAGGTTGGCCTGTGAATCTGTATATGATATCACTTGTCTAAATTATTTTTTTTTCTGCAAGCCTGTATGTTGTGATTCAACTGCTCCCATTTCTTTGTCATGTTTTAATCTGGGAATTGACCACTTTGTCCTTCACCTTCTGCACTTCGGCATAATTTCTGATTGATGGCTTTGTTGAACGAATCTGTGCATAGTTGGTTAAATGAATGAATTTATAGTGTGACACCAGACCTCCCAACTGTCCATATATTCTCAGAATGTTCACATTTTTGCCTCCCTTTCTTTGTCTGTTCCTCTTACAATTTACGTTTTTTTTTTGGCAAATGAGTGAGGATTGAATTCACTAAATAATGATGGGCATTTGAGTTTCAGAATTCATATCCTTTAGAAAATACATGGTAACACAAAACCTTTTATTCTAGCAATTTTCTAAGTTTATAAGAGCAATGTTTAAAATTTGTCCCTATTTTGGGGTCTTTGTTCCCCCAATATCTTTGGCTTTGCCCGCATTTCTTGTGCCTAGAGGTGTGTGTGGCATGTATGTGTCAATTACAGCTCACGCAGGAAAAGAACAAAAGGTCGTTTGTTAACTGTTGTTTTATCTCTGTTACTGTCTTAACTACTTCTAATAATGTTGGTTTAGACTTTGATTTCCATTTTCTAGTAATTGTTTTTTTGGCAGCCACCGTTATTAGACTAAGCAAGGCTTTACTATGTTTAGGCAATTCCAGTTCTGTCATAGCTCAAAAATCATTTCCCTAGTTACTCCAGTTTACTTGCCCAGCATCTCTGACAAAGCAGTCTTAAGGGAAAGTCTGCCAACTCATCACACTCCCAGAAAATATGTTCCCAGTTACCTCTTTCTTCTCCATCGTACCTCCAATATTTGCTGTCTACCCGAGGAAAAAATTATTTGGAGTCTACTTGGGGTATAAAAATACCTATGTAAACACTTCTAAGCAAAGATCCTAAATCTGCATTTTTGTTGCACATTTGGGAGATGTACATACATCTTCCCATGGTTTCTTTGTGAACTGCTTATCCAATCTCTCTTCCTAATCCTTCTTAACCTCCTCTGATTTGATTCTGATAGTTATCATGCAATATTTTATATGCTGTATTAATTATTCCTTTTTTATTAGCAACTTATGTGCTGGTCTTTCTTATGACCCCCCTATTTCTTTCTCTTTGCCTGTACCCTGATATCAGTCAGATAGGGAGGGCAATCTCTAACCTGCAGTCCAAATAAGTTCTTGCTTTCTTCCCATTCCTGTTACCTTTCCTTCTCTAGTTGTTTGCTCCCAATACCTTTTTGTTCCTTTGCCAGTTTTCTCCAGTATATCCCAGCCCCCTCTTGCCTATTGTCTGTATCCCTAATTGCAGTCATCCCTATCGGCAGAATCTCCTTTATCCATTCCTGTGTTGACTGTGTTCTTAGAATACTTTCTGCCAATTTAATGAATATAGTAATTTGTATGGTTGGATGCAAACCTTTGAGGAGAACAACAAAGTCCTAGTCACTCGTTGTTTCTTGAGCTGCCCCACCCCCACCCCCACCCACCCATTTATCATTATCTCTTTCCTCTTTGAATTATAGTTTTCTGCTTGTGTTATGTTTTGGAGCCTTAACTGTGTTGCTCTGAAATACCCCCTCAACTTGGGTAATCCCAAGCTGCCCTGTGCTATAGTAAGAATAAGCATATCCCACTTGACTCTTGCCATCTTCCCCTCACAGATAAAATCCTTTCAGCTCTTTATTAATTGCTATCCACACCTTCTCCCCCGAGTGATAAAAATATGCCTTACCTGTGTATAACATTAAGGAGACTAAAATATTTTAACTGCTTGCATCTTACAATCCATATAACAGAGCTTTTGTTTTCACAGTTTTTGTGTTGTCTTTTGTTTAGTCTCTTTGCACATATCCTTGGCTACCACAGCAATATCATTTTAATCCATGCTCATAAATGCTTAATTTTATCATCTCTCCATAATTATAGATATTGCTGAATCAATTCATATGTGGGTACATCATTTTCTGCTATTTATTTTGTTTTGGCTTCATTAATTTTGTAACTTGAAAAGGTTTGAAACCGTTTGAATATGTTCCACTGCACTGTAATGTCCCTTTCTGGTTTTGTCGGGTATAAAATTAGTTGTGTCTTTCGGCTTTTCCTGGTTAGGGGTCGCCACAGCAGAAACACCGGTCCGCTAATGATTGGCAGTAGATTTTTATGTGCCGAGTTGCCGGCCCTGACGCACAACCTTCAACGAAGGTACGCCCATTCAAGCATGTCTCCAGACAGAAGATGCTTTAGCTGAGAATCGAACGGGACAACGTCTTACTGTCAGGCGACAGCGCTACTTCAGCACCACCACCACAGTACGTCGGGTATAAAATTAGTGTCATCTGCAAATAGATCCAGTTTTTCTTGGCTATCATACCAATTATATCCTTGAACTTCTGAGTCACTTATTTTCTTTGCAAGTAGTTCTAAATATAATGTAAATAAAGGAGAGAGGACTCCCTTGCCTGGTTCCTTTTACTCAGCAGAGGTTATCATAGAGGACCCCACCCACTTTAATTTTTGCCTCAGATTCCTCATGTATCCTCCTAATCAACCTTATAACTTTATCGAGGAATGCAAATGCTTCCGTTGCTCTGTTCATTAAGTCCCAGCTTACTCTGTCAAATGCTTTCTCTGCATCTAGACCCTCCAACAGCAGTGGTATTTTGTTATATTCTGCTTCCCTCTGGATCATCACTGTTCTGTTCATAGGTAGGTACTAGGCAATCATCCCAAGGGCCTACGTAAGCCTAGCCAGCAAGGTTCCATAGCTTTTGCCACCCAAGAAAGTTAATGTTAAATATTTGCCCCCCCCCCCCCCCCACAAAACCACACTGATAGATATCTATCAGTTTTGGTATCACTTTTGCCATTATTTTTAGCCATTATAGACAAACACTTTATAATGATTTAGTATTGAAGTGGGCTCTTCTTAACTGATTTAATATTGGGTATTGATAGTTATTTGCTTGCTTAGCCATTGTGTTTTCCTGGCTCTGAAGTTAAAATTATTAATTGAAGGCATTTTACAGTTTGCAGTGCTTTTTCAAGTGGTTCTATGCTTTGCTTGATTAGTTAAATCAGTTTTGAGTGGACTCTCATTTTTCTGCACTTTTATTATTTGTTGTTTAACAAAAAAAATGCAGTAAAGGTGCAGTGAAACAAAAGAAATGAAATAGTGTCCTAATTTTATTTAACCACTTTCGTCTTTAAAATACTTCTTCAGAAACAATTTATGAATGAAACTACTTGTATCATATACATGTCAACAGCTAATGTAATCTTAAAACCAGTTAAACAATTATATAATTATATATATTTTTAATTATGTATGATATTTATTTAATACCTTAAAAAATGTAAGAAGCAATAACTTTGTGTCCTTTCTCTCAAGAAGCATTTAATATTAATTGTATCATTTAGTCCTGGGAATTTATCTGCTTTAAGTTTCATTTGCCATTCGACTTCCTTCATTTCAACCTTATTCTTAACTCCCTCCCCACAAATCTAATGGGACTTGTTCTGAGACTGCAAATAAAAATTTCTTATATTTTTAAGTACTTTCAAGTGTTTAAACAAAGCATTTCTTTCATCTTTAACTTTTGTTGACTGTAAATGTTCTGTTCTTTTTTCTGGAGTACTTGTAGTCATACTTACATAAAATGCATGACATCCTGAACATAAACTAATGCGTATTATTCCTTAAACCTACCTGGTACCATGATGGTTTGTTCTACATGCTCTAATAAAATGTAGGGCCCTTCATATATGAATCTGCAACCTGTATAAGACGCACACATATATTCTCTCTTATTTTTATTACTAAAAGATAAGAGAATTGTAATACTATTCTATTCTAGCATTTTAGAACTATTACTCATCTTATAAACAAAGGATGATCAATTCACAATCTCCTTCTTTAATTTTTAATTATGAGAAATAGCATTTCTAATAGCATTACTATCGACAGACCTCTCCAGAAAGCAGGCTGATGTTTTGTCACTAAAAGGTAACCTGTCTTCACTTTTTTCCACGTTTTTCCAAGGGCTTAACTAAAATAGGTTCTAATCAAGTCTTTCTTTTTAAACTTACTTCTTTGGCTACATTTAATAAAAAAAATCTTTATTATACCCTCTTGTATAAGTAAAGAGGTTATAAATTTAACCTCATCAAAATTACTGTCTTTCATAGTTATCCTGGGCGCTTAGGAATATTGTTTTAATCATTAGAGAAAGTGTTTTTTTTTATTTTGTTTTATTTATAGCTGTAACTATCAAATGTTTGATTCTGCTTGTCCCATTCTTTGGTAACATCCAGAAAATTAATTTTCAACCCTAACTCACCTTGAGTGAACTTTAAAAACTCAATCTGTATTAAGGCATTCAGTAAAAAGTTCACATTCATCATAGGTTCCATTAATTATAAAAAAAAATCTGCAAATCTTTTAAAATCTATTTTGTTGTAACTTAATTTGGAAGTTAAAAGTATGTAATCCCAACAGCCTAACACTAAATTAACAAATGCAGGGGCCACAGCAGACCCCATCGCCCTTCCTGTAATCTGTCTCCAATACTTTTTGTTAAACAAAAAAATAATTTATTTTTCAGCAAAAGTGCTAATAAAAAACAATAAACTGAAATCATTCCATTGGGTATGTCCGTGTGTTCTACCATAAATAATGTAATGGAGTCTACCCACCATCCTGTGGAATGCTGTTGAATAAAGAACAATCATCTATAGTAACTTTATAGTACGATTAAAATCGGGTTCCTATTACGTTGTCGAAACTATAAAACTTTGAACACTACAAGATCGAACTTGTATGTTCAAAGTTTTATAATTTTGAACAAAAACAAAAAAATAAAAAACAAAAGACAGAAAGTAGCTGTTGTAAGCACCCCTGCACCCCCCTGCTCTTTAAATATACAAACTCCGAGATTGCAGTACAGTGTGGAAAGGAAAGATTTCCCCCCTACCTTACTGTAGTGCGATCTTGGAGTTGGTATATTTAAAGAGCAGGGGGTGTGGGGGATGCAGGGGCCTTGCAAGCAGGGGGCAAGACTTTATTTCTTTTTCTTTTCTTTTTTTTTTTTACGTAATCGAAGTTCTGAAACTTCGAACATAATGTTTCGACCTTATGGTGTTCGAAGTTTCAGAACTTCAATAGATGATTTTAATGGGTTCCTATTACGCTAAGTCCCATGAATCTTTTATATACTTGGGCAATTTTTGCACCAAGGGATTTAAAATATCCAGAAAAAGGAAAATCCCTCCCGTAATATTAGTGGCTGACACAATAGGTCTAAAAGGGGGTTTAGTAAGACACATGTAACTTTTTGAAATTCCATATAGAACCCCAATTTTTGGATTTTCCACTTTCCAAAAGTTGTATAGACCAAAATTAATAACATTGTTCATAAAATATTCATATGAACAGGAATAAATAGATGTATCGCTTCTGTGTATATCTTTAAAAAAAGACTGTTCTTAAGCATTGCCCAACATGCTTAATGATAAATGATGATAAATGTGAGGCTAAGGAGATGTTCATCGTGTTTCACTGTTGCAGTCATAACTGTAGGGTGCTCCTGCCGGCAGGCAGCCCGAGGTCGGCCAGAATCCCAAAGTCTGGGTCCGGCGTCGGCTGTACAAACCAGTACCCTGACGTCAGTACGCTCTGGTACATAGCCCTCAGCCGACGCCATCTTCTCCAGTCTTTCTTGCCGTGCGGTGGAAAGCAGCTCGCAAGTCGTTGGTTGGCAATTTTCGTACAGCGTTTTTTTGGTGTTGTCGGTCCGAAGTTCTTACTTCTCTTCTCAAAGCTAAGTACCCGTTAGAATCTTTTCTTGTTCCTCCGATGTCAGAAAAAGTTAATAATTGTATTACGTGTGGGAAACAAATACCTCATAAAGATTTCCACTCTTACTGTCTACCTTGCTTAGGCCCTGACCACGACGTTTCTTGTTGTCGGTTCTGTGCCAGGTTTAATTCTTGTACTATCAAACGCAGGTACGACTGTGCTTTGAATTATTTTGGCAGACGCTTCAATTACAGAATGTCGTCGGACACTACCGGAATTCAAAAGAAGCGCAAAGACAAGGACAGGCCTCCGAGGTCCAAACAGGACTCGTTGCAGCTGGAGCTGGCGTCCGGTTCGGCTGTCGTCAGTGAGGCGCTTTTGCAGCCCCTGTCGTCCGCCACTTCTGAACCGATGGCCGATACGGACTCCCATGGGGAGCCATCAAGGCCTTCTATTTTATCTGCTGCAGGACCTTTGGACGTCGCTCCCTCGGATGGGTCCGGAACCGCTGTGCAGGTACCGGCTTCTGAGGGGGTATTCAGGCCTACTCACATCACGATTTCAAAGACAAAGTCAAAGACTCCTGTTAAGTCTAAAGCTCCTGCTCAAGCTTCTTCTGAATCTACTCCCAGGACACAGAAGCAATTGTTACGGATGGCTGAAGATTTGCTTTCTATGATTAGGGGTTCTCACCCCCCCCCCCTGAGAAAAGGCCTCGACAGGATGTTCCTATGGATTCCTCTGACCAGGCTTCTATATCTTCTGTCTCTTCCTCTGATCAGGAATATTCTTTTCCTCCTTATGATGATTCGGATGCTGAGGACTCCTTGCCCTCTGCCTCTCCGCCTGAAGATTTCTCTTTTGGGGAAACCTTACATGAGATGAGGGAACATTTTCATTGGGAAGGTCAGGATTATTCTGCTTCCAAGAAGAGGCTCAGAGAATTCCTTATTCCTCAACATAGGCCTTTAGCTATCCCTCCTGTTCTTGACATTGTGGATGATGCCTTTTCCGAGGCTAATTTGAATCCTGATTCCATGCCTCCTGCTCCCTCTAAGCCTGATAGGTTTTATAGGGTTCCTGAGTCTCATTTGTTCTTATTTAAGAATCCTTCTGCAGATCCTGAAACTATCTCTCAGGGTTCTAAGGCTGCTAAAGTTGCTTCTTCTAAGAATCCTATTCCCTCTGAGAAGGATTCTCGTGCCTTAGACAGGTGGGGCAAAAAGGTATACACTTCTGCTACCCTTTCTGTTAGGGCTTTAAATTGCCAATTTCATATGTTTAAGTATCAGCAATTTCTTTTGTCTGTTTTAAAGCAAAAGCTTGCTTCCCTTCCTGCATGTACTGAAGATAAGGAACTACAGGATGTCTTGCATGCAACTGAACAACTGAACAAACATAGTTTGCATTGTGGTATTGATGCTTTGGATGCTTCTTGCAGGGCCGCAGCCTCTGATACTGTTATCAGGAGACATGCTTGGCTTCGTGAACAAAGTTTACCTGAACAGGTTAAGGCTAAATTGTTAGATGCCCCTGTTCAGCATGATGTTCTTTTTGGATCCAAGGCTGAGGAGGTTATTAAAAAGATGGAAGAAAAGGCAAAATCTATGCAAACTGTGAAAGATTTCTTGCAAGTTCAGCCTCCTAGATTTTCCAGGAATTGGCCCTCCAAAAATTGGTCCTTTCCCACGTCTGACAGGCCTCAAAGGGGAAGATATAGACGATCTAGAGGTTGTGGCCAAGCTCAGGCCTAGAAGGGGAGAAGACAGATCCCAATCTCAAAGAAAGCAAGCTCAATGACTCTCTAGGTTGGGCTACAGGACCTCTTTACCTGGATGCCCCTCTCGGAGGAAAACTTTCTCTTTTTTTACAGATGGGTATTGGACGTGATTTTTAAAAGGCTACAACTTCCACTTTCATACCTTGCCAAGAGCTTTCGGTTGGCCAGATCTGCCAAAACATCAATGGTCAGAGGCCTTAAATCAAGTGGATGCTCTTCTGGCCATGAGAGCCATAGAGCCGGTTCCACTCTCAGAGATGGGAAAAGGGTTTTATTCGAGACTGTTTCTGGTTCCGAGAAAACAAAGCTCATGGAGACCTATTCTGGACCTTTCTGTGTTAAACACCTTTTTGGAAATTCCAAAATTCAAGATGCTTACTCTGCAGCAGCTGATTCCAATGCTCTCTCAGGACGCCTGGATGGTGACATTGGACCTAAAGGAAGCTTATTTACACATTCCCATCAGGCAGGAACGCAGGAAATTCCTCAGGTTCAAGGCCGGTTCGAGACACTATCAATTCTCTGTACTGCCCTTTGGTTTATCTACTGCACCCAGAGTCTTTACCAAGTGCCTGGCACCAGTAGTGGCTTATTGCAGACTCCAGGGGATTCAGATTTACCCTTATTTGGACGACTGCCTTATTCAGGCAGACAGCAAGGATCTGTTACTTCAACATCTGGATTTTGTTCAACGTCTTCTCCTCCTGTTGGGATTTTCAGTGAACACAAAAAAGTCACATCTGATCCCTTCTCAACAAATGGTATTCCTGGGAGCCCTTTTAAACACTACCTTACAAAGGGCTTTCCTCACTACAGAAAAACAAATACAGCTGGCTTCAATTTTCAAGACTTTGGCAACTCTACCTCAGCTCACTGCAAGGAAATTCCTGCAGGCTCTGGGCTACATGGCTTCCTGCATTCTGTTGATTCCAAATGCAAGGCTTCATGCTTCAATGGTATCTGAAAAGTGTGTGGCCGCAGCATTACCACGATCTGGACACTCTAATTCCTCTGATCCCCTGCCTCCAAAAGGAGTTCCTTTGGTGGTCCAGGGTGTGTGCTTTAAACGAAGGAAAGCCTTTCCGTCTTCCTCAACCTTCTCAAATCATAACCACGGACGCCTCGGATTATGCTTGGGGAGCACATTTTCTAGGCAATTGCCAGCAGGGAACCTGGACAAAGGATTATCTTCACTGGCACATCCATCTGAAGGAAATGTTGGCAGTGCAAAATGCTCTTCTAGCCTTCAAGCACCTTTTGTATCCAGGGCCTCTTTTGATTTGCACAGACAACACCATAGTCATGTGGTACATAAACAAGCAGGGGGGCTCTCATTCTTTGCAGACTAGCTATGGCTTTATGGGACACAGCTCTAAATCTGAATCTACATCTCCAGGCCCAATTCATACCAGGAGAACAGAATCTCTTAGCAGACAGCCTGAGCAGGAACATTGTGGATCCTCACGAATGGATGCTAGACACCAACTTATTCAACAGGATTACTGCAGTTTGGGGATGCCCCCAGATAGATCTGTTTGCATCCCATCTCAATCATCAGCTGCCTCACTTTTGCACCAGTTCATTCCACAAAACAGCTTTGAAAGTGGATGCCCTGTCCTTCAGCTGGAAAAACCTTTCGGGTTATGTCTTCCCTCCTCTTCCTCTACTTCCTCGGATATTACTAAAGATAAAACAGGACAAGCCCAAGTTCCTCATCTTGATTGCTCCGAATTGGCCTCGACAGTTTTGGTATCCAACTTTAAGGCACCTGTTCTTGGAGCCTCCTTGGATTCTCCTCTGAACCCTTCTCTTCTGTTCTAGCATCAGGGTCAGTTGCTACATTCAAATCTCAAGACCCTTTGCCTGGCAGCTTGGCTCTTCAAAGGAATTTGATTTCTTCTAGTCTTCCCAAACAAGTTTTGGATGTTCTTTTGGAAGCTAGACGGCCTAGCACTAGGAAATCCTATGCCTCTAAATGGAAGAGATTTTGCATTTGGATGCAGGGCGAGGTTTGGACCCTCTGGTACCTGATCTCTCTTCTATTTTGCTTTACCTTTCGGATCTTTGTCTGATGGACTGTCTTTTCTTCCATTAAGATTCATGCTTCTGCTATTTCTGCTCATTTCAATACTGATCCCCTGTTTTTCTCATTCTTTGGTGAGACAATTCTTGAGAGGGGCTAAGAATTTAAGGCCTCCCAGGACCCCTCCTGTTCCTGCTTGGGATCTTAATTATGTTTTAGAAAAACTTATTTTGCCTCCTTTTGAGCCTGCTGCTTCTTCAGATATTAAGTTTTTATCTTGGAAGACAGTTCTTTTGTTAGCTTTGACTTCTGCCAGAAGGGTCTCAGAGTTGCAAGCTCTCATGGCTGTGGAACCATTCCTTATTTTCCACCAGGACAGAGTATCCTTGAGGACCAATCCTACTTTCATGCCTAAGGTGATTTCGAAAGTGGCTTTAAATCAAACAATTCACCTTCCTACCTTCTTTCCTAATCCTCAGAATAAAGGGGAAAGAATTTTGCATTCCTTGGACGTGCACAGACAATTACGATTTTATTTGGACAAGACTAAAGAGTTCAGAAAATCTAACCAATTGTTTGTTTCTTTTGCTTCCAGTTCTCTTGGTAAGGCTTTTTCCAAACAAACTATTTCAAAATGGATTTCTTATGGAATAAGATTTTGTTACACTCATCATGGGAAACAGTTTCCAGGTACTGTGAGAAGTCATTCTACTAGAGCAGCTGCTACTTCTACAGCTTTTCTCAGGGGAGTTCCTACCAAGGATATTTTGGAAGCTGCCACTTGGAGTTCTGTGCATACTTTTTCCAAGCCTTACAATCTCCCTTTGTATTCTAAGACCAGGGCAGGCTTTGCCTCTGCTGTTTTGCAGGGTTTTCTTGCTGCCCCTTCTTCTGTTTAAACCTCCCCCCTTTTTCCACTGCTTTGGGATTCCACCCTACAGTTATGACTGCAACAGTGAAACACGATGAACATAGTACAGTTGTGTACACCTACCATAAATATAGATGTTCGAGTGTCTTCACTGTTGCAGTCGGTGTTTCCCTCCCTCCTATCCCCTCTTTTTCTCTCCTTTGTGGTGTATTTGTGTTTCCTTAGTGGATTCATTTTGTTTTTATTTATTGGGGGTCTTCTGACATCTAGGGCAAGAAAGGCTGGAGAAGATGGCGTAGGCTGAGGGCTATGTACCAGAGCGTATTGACGTCAGGGTACTGGCCTGTACAGCCGACGCCGGACCCAGACTTTGGGATTCTGGCCGACCTCGGGCTGCCTGCCGGCAGGAGCACCCTACAGTTATGACTGCAACAGTGAAGACACTCGAACATCTACATTTATGGTAGGTGTACACAACTGTACTTTCTGTCTATGTTATTTGGTTGTTGTATTTAGAAAATGTGAAAATTATATGTATATAAGTTAATATTATAAAAGCAACAGTTAATGTCTATTTGCCTGAACTAGACAGAGGTCAAACATTAATGCAGTTGAGTTTGCCATTGTGTAAGCTTTAAGATGAAATATTTTAAAACCTTGTACATAGCTTGGTTTTGGAATTATTGATGCAGATATGAGCAAGCAATATTTGACGCCTAGAGGGGTCAGTAGGCGTTAACTTCCAAGTGACGCCTCCAGGTGCATCTGATGTGGTAGAAGAACCTTAGGTACTGTTGTCACTGAAGGGTTTACACTTCAGTTACCTTGGCCATGAGAATCTTAAATTGCCAAATCTGTATGTTTACCAGAAAACCCTCCTGGATCAGGTGAAACAAAATGCAGAAGGGATGGGGGATAATGGTTTCTCAAGAGTGTTGGATTTATGCAACACTAGCTTCCAGGTTGTCAAATGGTTTCTCAATAAATGGTTTTGATGCCTTGAAAGCATCAAGCAGGGTATCTCTTACTGGGTCAGTAGATATGAGGCATGCCCTTACCAAGAAAACCATCTTTGTCAGTTCATGTTAAAGCAGAAGTCATTGATCCC
This sequence comes from Protopterus annectens, assembly GCF_019279795.1. NCBI lineage: Eukaryota > Metazoa > Chordata > Ceratodontiformes > Protopteridae > Protopterus > Protopterus annectens. The sequence continues at coordinate 927,829,295 of NC_056733.1, read as the reverse complement.
CCTTTACACAAGGATTTCCTTTTTGGGTGCAGAGCCCAAAATGTATTCAAGAAGCTGAGAAGAAAAGGCAAAGATAATGCAGACAGTGCAAGACTTTCTACAGATCCCCTACCTAGACTCAGCATGAAATGCCGCACAAAGACATGGTCTCTGTTTGCCTCTCAGACTAGAACCAAATACAGAAAGAAATGGCAAGCTGACCTCCAAGACCAGGCCTGGTGAGTCCCATCTCCAGGAACCCATCAGGGAGCAGCTGCGACTCAAAAGAGCACATCTTTGCCCCACCCTAAACCTTCCCCTGCCTACTTATAAAGCTAGGGGGAAGACTATCCCTTTTCTATCCCATCTGGCAAAAAAATCACTCTGGACAAATGGGTCCCAAGTCTAATAAGCTCGGGTTGCAGAATGCAGCTCACAACCCTGACCGAATTCTTGAGCATTCCTTCCACTCCAAGAGAACACCTAAAGGAGGCACAGGTTCAGGTGCAGCATCTTTTGGTGCAGGGTTCCAGAGAGCAAGTCCAAAAAAAGAAATGCGGATCGGGTTTTACTTCAAGTTGTTTTTAGTACCTAGAAAAAGAATCTTGGAGGACTCTCTTAAACCTCTCATTTAAACAAATTCCTCCGTGTTTTCATTCGTAATGATAACTCTTAAAATCTTCTGCTTCCAGTTATGCCCCAAGCTACCTCGAACACCTTGGATCTGAAAGATGATTGCCTCCACATCCCCATAGTGAAGTTCAATGGGGGGGGGGGGTTCCTTCACTTGAAGACTGGGTTCTCATTACCAATTCTATGCCTTGTCCTTCAGCTTTTCTGTTGCTACCAGAGTCTTCACGGAATGTCTGGCTTCATTGATAACCTATTGCAGGACAGAGAGCTTCAGTATTTACTTGCATCTTAATTTCCTCATTCAAGCAGCCACACTAGAGAAACTGGGCTTATCGCTCCAACTGTCAGTAGAGTACCTCTCCTTTCTGGAGTTCCATGTCAGTGTACATAAGTCCACTGGGCTTATTGCTCCAACTGTCAGTAGAGTACCTCTCCTTTCTGGGGTTCCATGTCGGTGTACATAAGTCCAACCTCCAGCCCTCCAAAAGGAGTAATATTCCTAGGTGCAGAGCTGGATTACACAGATTAAAATGTATGCTTGCCCAAGGACAAAGTTCAGGTTCTGATGCAGTCTTAAATACTATCCTGGGGAGACATGGTTTTCACCAGGGCATTCCTGAGTAACCTGCGTCTCATGCCTCTTGCATTCTCATATCGTTAGTTAGCATGAAGGTAAGTGCAGTGGTACCTGAAGGACACCCATCGTCGACACCAATGTTTCTTACAAACACGTATTCCTGCCCTCCTTTTCAATAGGAAGAAGCGCCTGTTATTCATGGATTCTAGCTTGCCAGCAGAACCATGGAGTGCCCTTCTGGATGCAGGTAAGGACACACGGCCTCGCCACCAACACCTCTGACCTGGTGTGGCGTGCCCAGTTAGGCATAATGGCGCAGGGCAGCTGGGATAACTTCATTAAAACAAAACACATCTGTGAGAGAGAGTTGGAGTTTGAAGGTTTGGTGGCCTTCAAAACAAAATGGACACCAGGAACTCTGCTGTTTATAGTAGGCAGTACTTCATAATGTTGTACTTCAACAGGGAGGCAGTCATTCCTACCCCCTTTGCTGAATGGCCATGCAATTCTAGGATCGAACACAGGAATGTGACTGACCCTCCATGCCAGCATCTACCAGAAGCAGAAAATTGTGGCAGATGGACTTATCAGGGCAGTAATAGACCCTCAGAACTGGAAGCTCTAGAGAAATTTTCTTCCAACTGATGCACACATGAAGTGTGTCAGTAGTAGACCTTTTTGTCTCTGAACAGAAGAGGGAGCTCCTCCTGTGGTTGTGGCTCCACTTGCTGTGGAGCTTGAACTCCTTGATTACACTCCCTAGGCTGAATCAAAGGTATTGGTGAACAAACTCTGGTTCCCGGGGTCCTATCTAACTTGTTGGATCTCCTTTATTTTAACAATTGAACATCATTCCAACTTGCAGCCTTCAAGGTTTATACACAGTTGCATACATTGCCATACTTTTATATTAGTTTAGGGTCCTGTCTATTTATTTAAAATGTAATGCAGCTGGAGTTGTAAGTGCCCCTGATGGGCTGCAATATTTTTTCCTCACCTGATGCTTAGTTTGTTCAATGTAACAATTTTTTATAAAGGCGTTCACATTCTGTACCATAAACTATAGCTGCCTGATAAGTTCTTGGTATTTACATCTTTAAAATGGACTACTGATAAACTTCAAAGAATCAGAAAAATAAGGAAATACTGAGCACCCTTTAGACATGACGCACAGCTTATTCCTGCTTTCTACCAAATGGACAGTCGGGATGTTACGATAACACCTTCATTTTACTGCACCCTTTAGACCAGACACATTAGCTTATTCCTGCTTTCTACCCAAATGGACAGTCGGGATGTTACAGTAACAAACAAATATAAACAGAGAAATAAGGAAATACTGAGCACCCTTTAGACATGACGCACAGCTTATTCCTGCTTTCTACCAAATGGACAGTCGGGATGTTACGATAACACCTTCATTTTTAACAAATATAAACAGAGAAATAAGGAAATACTGAGCACCCTTTAGACATGACGCACAGCTTATTCCTTTCTACCGAATGGACAGTCGGGATGTTACGATAACACCTTCATTTTTAACAAATGTAAACTATCTTCTGAGGTAAACTGATGAAACTTTTTCTTATATTTGTGTGACTATTCAAATTTTTAAATGTCTGATAAATTAAGTACGGAGACATGGCTCATACTTGCATTTGACTCTACAACCGGAAGGAATAAATTATTTATTTTTTTATTATAAATGGGCTGGATGTCTTTAAATTTTATGTAAGCATAAAAGAAATGTGGGGTTCAAGCACTCGAGGCACTCGAACCCATTTGGAAGCAGGCAAAGCACCCATCATTTGGTTCGTAAATAGGAAGGGACCCAGTCACAGACTGGTAGTGTTTCTTGTGAAAGTAGCCTTTGATTCAGATATTGGGTGAAGGCCGTCTCCATCCACTCCTAGCATACTCTGCTTGGAAGAGTACTGCAGAGTAAAGGCCATCTTTCACCTCAAGTGGATGCTGGACAGGGGTGTACTGCTACAATTGGACCTCCCAGATAGGGTTTACCAGGGCTAGATCCCCCACCTTGAGTGGATTCTAGCCAGAGATGTGTGCTTACAACTGAACCCGCAGGTAGGGTGTACAAGGATTAGAACCCCCCATCTTGAGTGGATGCTGGACTTGGGGTGTATTCTTACAAGGGAACCTACAGATAGGATGTACCAGGATTAGTTGTTCTGCTACAGTACTCCATACAGCGGAGTAGCAGCCACTGTAGCCTTCCTCAGAGGGGAAGTACACAATCCACCCCAGAGGCTGTGGTCTTATTCTTTGTCCACATCTTCTCAAAACTTACAAGTTTGTTATCTCTACTGGAGCCAGGTTAGTTTGTCATGGACATCTTGAAGGCTCTCCTGTTTTGAGGTCTGCTTTGCCTTCCTGTATAGGCTTGCATGTTCCTGCACATATCCCATCAAGGTTCCGTTAGACTGTAACTTTGCAGAGCCAAACACATGGCCATACAGTGTGTGTGTGTGTGTGTGTGTGTGTGGGGGGGGGGGGTGTAAGTGCCAGTATTGAAAGTGGTTGGACCACTTTTCTGTTCCTAAAGGTAGGTGAGTAAGTACTAGCTGCTCACTCACATCTGCTCCCACCTAGCTTCTGCAACCTCCCAAACCACTAATCAGTGTTGGATTATTTGGACTGTGGTGCAGAGCCAGGTCCCATGGCCCCATGTTATGCTTGACTGCATCTCATCCATCTCTGCTTGTTAGTGGTATAAAAGCCAGTTGCCCCTATAATAAGGCCTTATGAAGTGCAACTGTATTGGCTGCCAAAAGGCAGTTATTAGAAAACGGAAATCCAAACCCAGACCAGCTGTATGTGAGGCATGGAGTGATGGAATGAGCTAAAAGGACTGGAAGTAAAGAGGGATGCTTCCAAAAGACAAAGGAGCAAGTTACATAGAAATGGAATGGGGGGAGGGGCAGTAAATGTAGAATAATGTTTAGGAGTAGAAGTGAGGTTTAAGGGAAGGCAGGAATTGAGCAATTTATGTAATGTTGGACTGATGACTGTTACAAATAAAGAAAACATATGCAGTGTCTTCAGTGATATTTTAGTAAATGTTTAAAAAAAAAGCCAACTGTGTCTGTTCTAGTGAACTATTGTTACTTAGCTGACTTAATGTTAGTCAGCTGTGCAACGTAGCTGATGTGATGTGTCAGAGAACTGTGTAATCCAGTTCCTGCTTTGTTGGTGAGAAGTATGTAATTTAGGTGCCTTTGCTCTGGCAGTGAATGGTATATAAAGCAGATGGCCCTAATTTGCTTTTGTTTTCTACATCTCACCCTGTGCGCGCGCACGTGTTGGTGCCTAAATGCACAGACAGATGAATATATATACCTATGCAGAGAGGTTGAGAAACCACATCTCTGCTTGTCTTTCTTCCAAATATTTTTTTGTGAACAGAAAATTGCTTTGGTTTGGCTTCTTCAGTCCCAGGTATTTTCTGGTAAGTGTGGACTCATTGGGTAATGCAGAAGCTGATATACAGCACTCAAGGTTTTGTGACATTGAGCATCAAGCATTATGCCAGCAATCATGTTTGTAATACCGATCTGAGAAATGCTGTTGGGCTGTATTAAGGCCCTTTTTTTTTTTTTAATTCTGTTTAATAGCTTTTATTTTCATTAAATATATGTTCATTTTCCTACTTTTCAAATCCACATGAACTTAAAGTAGTAAAGTTATTTCTGTTGCAGAATGATAACATTGAACTCAAGGTGGTTTATAGCCATGATATTCTGTGATGTTTTTCGTGTTTCACTGTGGCAGTCATCACATTTGGGTTATCTGCCTGCAGGTAGCCCTCAGGCAGCCAGAATACCAGAGTCTTCGGATTTCTTCATCAGATGCTGTCGCTTCTTCCATGACGTCAGGTCATCAGGAGGTATAAAACATGCAGCTGACGCCATTACATCAGTAGTAATTACATCAGAAGCAGAAGCAGTTCGCAAGTGCCGGTCGTCTGACTCCTGAAATTTTCGTTTTCGAGTTTCAGACCTGAAGTCTTCAAAAAGATAAGTACCCCGTTGGGGATCCTTTTTTCTTGTTCTAACTGATGTCAGAAAAAATTAACAATTGTCTTGCCTGTGGAAAGCAAATACCTCAGAGATTTTCATTCTTACTGCGTCACCTGTTTAGGCCCAGACCATGACGTCCCTCGCTGTCTGTTTTGTGCCTTGTTCAATGCCCCAACTATTCGTCGTCGGACTATTTCTGTAGCTAAATACTTTCGTTCTCAATCTCCGTACTCCGAAATGGCTTCGTTAAGCCATCCTACTACCGAGCTTCTTGAAAAAGTAAGGATAAAGACAGAGACAGACCGCATAGGTCCAAAACTGACGAAGACGCTTCCGTTAAGCTAGTTGCCATTCTGCCGGTACTCAGTGAGGCGCTTTCGCAGCCCCTGATACCCACTACTACAGATTCACAGGCCTCTACTAAGACCCATTCAGAGTCTGGTATGCCGCTAGATGCTTCTACTATGGAATCTGCGGATGTCTCTACCTTGGATGGGTCCGGAGCCGCTGTGCAGGCACCAACTTCTGAGAGTGTATTCAGGGCTACCGACTTTCATATTACACGGACAAACTTCGTTTCAAGCTAGGAATACTGAATTCCTCAGGCCTAAAGCTTGCACTATGCCTAGAAAACTGACGACCAAACCACATTCCAGGCCCATATGCCTCAAAAATAAATGATTAGAATGGCCGAAGACCTTATTGCCTTAATTTTGGGGAAGCCAGCCTTCCCCCTCTAAGAGATCTAGAACTGATTTTCTTTCTGATTCTTCTGATCAGGAATCTGATATCTCAGATCCTCCTCATTACCAGGATTTACCCTTATCTACTTTTGAGGATTCTGATGCAGAGTATTCCATTCCCTCTTCTTCCCCTCCAGAAGATTTTTCTTTTGGTGAAACTTTGCATGCCCTTAGGGAGCATTTCCGCTGGGAAAGCCAGGACTACTCTGAGCCCAAAAACAGATTTGGGGAATTTTTACTCCTACCTCAACACAGGCCTCTAGCTATCCCACCTGTTCTGGAGATTGTAGATGGTTTTCTTGGAATCCAGCCTTACCCCAGACATTTTGCCTCCAGCTCCCAGGAAATCTGACAGGTACTACAGAGTACCTGACTCTCTCAAATTCCTCTTCAAGAATTCTACTGCGAATCCAGAGACCATTTCCCAAGGAACAAAAGGCATTAAGGCTACTACTGCCAAAAGTCCTACCCCTTCTGATAGGGAATCTAGAGCTTTAGACAGATGGGGTCAGAAGGTATATACTTCTGATGCTTTGGCCATTAGGGCTTTAAATTGCCAGTTTCATATGCTAAAGTATCCGCAGCATATTATGAGACTACTTAAACAGAAAATGATGTTGCTTCCTGACTGTGCTGAACACAAAGATTTGCAAGAGTTTAATGCATTCTGCTGAACAAGTTGGTAAACATACTTTGCAACGTGGTTTTGATGCTTTAGAAGCATCTTGCAGGGTTGCTGTCACTGGGTCTGTACTTTAGAAGGCATGCTTGGCTTAAGGAACAAAACTTGCCAGATTATGTTAAAGCTAAATTACTGGATGCTCCCTTAAACCAAGGCCGCCTTTTCGGCAACAAAGCAGAAGTCCTCAAAAGGATGGAGGAAAAAGCTAAATCTATGCAAACTGTTAAAGATTTTTCTTACAAGTACAGCCTCCTAGATTCAGTTGGCATTGGCCTACAAAGAACTGGTCTTTTCCAGCCCTTCTCAGTCCAAACCCAGGAGCAGCAGACCACCAAGACTTCAGTCTCAGGCTATGCACAGATCTAAACAGTGGGGGGTGTCCATTTCCAAAGCAGGGAGTAGTAAGCCACCCCTATGGAAAAACGGCACAATGACTTATCCTTAACTCTTCCAATCCCTGCCCAACTACTTGCTCCCTTAAGAGGAAAGCGCACCCTGCATGCAAACAACTGGGAACTCATTACCCAGAACCAGTGGGTTTTAAGCGTAGTTTCCCTAGGATACAGATTTCACTTCCACTCACTCTGAACCCCAACTGGATGACCAGACCTCCCCCCAAATCATTTGGGCAGAGGCCCAAAAACAAGTGCTCTCTCTCCTCAGTATCAGGGCTATTCAACCTGTCCCAGCAGAACAAAGGGGACAAGGTTTTTATTCAAGACTGTTCCTGGTTCCCAGAAAAAAAACTCCTCGCGTCCTCTCCTGGACCTGTCTATTCTCAACACCTTTCTGGTGGTTCCAAAATTCAAAATTCTAACTCTTCAACAGCTTCTTCCAGTGCTAGCCAATGATGCTTGGCTGGCAACCCTAGACTTAAAAGAAGCTTACCTACACATCCCAATAAGGGAATCCAGCAGACAATACCTACATTTCAGGGCGGGCTCCATGCACTGTCAGTTCTCTGCACTTCCCTTTGGCTTATCTACTGTGCCCAGGGTATTCACAAAGTGCCTAGCTCCAGCCATTGCATTTAGCAGGCAGAAAAATATTCAGATTTACCCATACTTAGACGATTGCCTGATTCAGGCAGAAAGTCAGGACTTGCTATTACAACACCTGGCATTTGTAAAGAGACTTCTAACCCCAGTGGGGTACACCATCAATGATGAGAAATGCCACCTAGTACCCAGCCAACACATTGTATTCCTGGGAGCAAGCTTGAACACACCTTCCCAGATGGTATTCCTCACTCCGGAGATACAAGTTTATTTGACAACGTACTTCAACGTACTGGCCACAACAACCCAGTTATCTGCAGGGAAAATCCTGCAAGCCCTGGGGTTCATGGCCTCTTGCATTCTGTTAATTCCGTATGCAAGACTGCATATGAGGAAACTTCAATGGTATCTAAAAAGTCTATAGTGTCAACATTCTCAGGACCTGGAAACAATGATTCCTATCCTTCCTTGTCTCAGGCAGAGTTCCTTTAGTGGGCAGAGGCCTGCTACCACAACAAGGGACTCCCTTTCACTCTACCCCCTGCTGCCCAAACCCTAACAACAGGCTCATCACACTATGCATGAGGGGCTCACATGGCAGGGCAGTGCATTCAGGGCAAATGGAACCCAAAACAGATGCACCTGCATATCAATAAAAAGAAATGTTAGCTGTACAGAATGCTCGGACAGCCTTCAAAGACCTTATTCTTCCAGGACAACTATTGGTAAAGACAGACAACACCACAGTTATGTGGTACATAAACAAGCAGGGGGGGGGGGCCCATTCCTACTCACTCAGCAGACTAGCCATGGCTCTGTGGAACACAGCCTTGAGCTACCAAGTGAACCTACAAGCTCAATTCCTGCCAGGCAAACTAAATTCACTGGCAGACGACTTAAGCAGAAATCTCATGGACCCACATGAATGGAAACTGGAACCCAAAATATTCAAGCTCTTGAGCAACAAATGGGGGACACCAAAGGTAGACCAGTTTGCCTCCCCTCAGAACTACCAGTTGAACAAGTACTGCACCAGAACTCCCCACAGTCAAGCTTGGAAAGTGGATGCCCTGTCCTTTACCTGGGAAAGCTTCTCAATGTATGCCTTTCCCCCTCTGCCTCTCCTCTCGAAGGTTCTACTAAAGATCAAACGGGACAAGCCAAGGACAATACTGATTGCCCCAGACTGGCCACGCCAGCACTGGTACCCCCTTTTGTGCAGTCTGACAGTGCTGCAACCATGGCACCTGCATCAGACCTCTTCCCTGCTGTCCCAGCAGGCAGGCCAGATTCTGCACCCTCAGCTTCAAACCCTGACCCTTGCAGCCTGGCTAATTCCCTGAGCTCACCTCTAGCAACCCTAGGTAAACAGGTGCTGGATGTAATTCTTGAGGCAAGGAGGCCTAGTACTAGAAAATCATATTCAGAAAAGTAGAAAAGATACTGTTCCTGGAGCCAGGCTCAGCAGATGGGCACAGTGGTGCCCAGCTTACCTCATATTCTAGATTATTTAACAGAAGTGCTCCACAAGGGCCTGTCTCTCTTCAGTTAAGATTCATGCCTCTGCCATTTCAGTGCATTATAATACTGAGCCCATCCCCCTTCTCCCATCCCCTGCTAAAACAATTCCTTAGAGGGGCCAAAAATATAAGACCCCCCAAGAGAGCTCCCACTCCAGCCTGGGACCTTAACTTTGTATTGGAAAACCTCACCCCCCCCCCTTCAAACCAGCTGCTACAGCAGAGTTGAAATTCCTTTCTTGGAAAACCACCTTACTTCTAGCCATCTCTTCAGCAAGAAGAGTGTCTGAAGTGCGGGCCCTCATGGCAGTGGAGCCCTTCATTATCTTCCATGCACACAGGGTTTCCCTCAGGACAAATCCATCCTTTATGCCCAAGGTGGTGTCTAGTGTGGCTCTAAACCAGTCCATTCATTTGCCTTCTTTTTTCCCTAATCCTCAAAATAAGGAGGAAAGGATACTGCATTCTCTGGATGTGCACAGACAGCTTAGATTCTATTAGGACAGAACTAAACTTCTCAGAAAATCTGACCAGCTGTTAGTTAGCTTTTGCTGCAGGTGCAGAGGGGAAGGCCATTTCAAAGCAAACTATTTCCAAATGGATAGCCCATTGCATCCATTTCTGCTGCAAGCACCATGGAAAACCTACCCCAGAAGGGGATACGATCACATTCCATCAGGGCTACATCTACCTCTGCAGCATTTCTCAGAGGAGTCCGTACCAGGGACATCCTGGAAGCTGCTATCTGGAGCTCTGTACATACTTTCACCAAGCATTACCACCTGCCTGTCTTTATAAATCCAGAGCTGGATTTGCCACAACAGTCTTACAGGGCCTAATTGCTAGCCCCAATGCTCTTTAACTGCCTCCACCCTTCCTTAGCTTTGGGAATCAACCCAAATGTGATGACTGCAACAGTGAAACATGAAGAACATAGTACAGTTGTGTACACTTACCATAAATGTAGATGTTAGAATGTATTCTCTGTTGCAGTCGTGGTTACCCTCCCTCCAGGCCCCTGACTTCTCTTGGCTCTACCTTTCCTTCTTGTTTGACATATTTTATATCGTGTGTATTTGCTTTTTGCTGGGGGTGTTCCATACTATATAATTGCTTCCTATTGTGGGGGCACCTGACATCTGGGGCAAGAAAAGCTGATGTAATTGCGTCGGCTGCATGTTTTATACTCACTGTCAACCTGACGTCATGGAAGAAGCGTCAGCATCCGATGCAGAAATCCAAAGACTCTGGTATTTCAGGCCAGCTGAGGGCTACCTGCAGGCAGATAACCCAAATGCGATGACTGCAGCAGTGAATACACTCGAGCATCCACATTTATGGTAAGTGTACACAACTGTACTTTTTGCCTCAAGTCATCCAGTCAGTCGTAATCTTCCATTTCTTATCCTGTATTGTTTTTGGTCTTAGTCCTGGTTTACATTCTGATTCCCATTGTCTTTTTTTCCCCAAGGTACTTCTACCCGATGTTTTGGTCACAGAATCTGGTGAGCCATCTGAACAGGGAAAATCCTATGTGCATCCTCGTATTCTGGCGGAAGCACTGTATGTGATAACAAACATACCAGGCCTGGAGAGTGAAATCACTGAAGCAGAGAATCTAGCCAAAGAAATGCTGATTGTGGCCCACCACCCTTCTGTTGGTCAGTAAGCTTGGTCGATGCACTGTTTTCTTTTGTTGTAACAATTTATGCTTTGCTGGGCATGATTTGCACTGCAATACCATTGGCTTACCTAGTGTTTTATGGGTGTGTGAAGTTGCTGTGACACCTTATTCTAATGTTTACTGAAACTTTAGAATCCAGGACCCTGCGAACTAGGGCATAGTGTATTAGCCCAGTAGGCCACTCCGCTCTCATTTCCTATGCCATCCTTTTGAGTAGTTTGACCCACTTGCCCTTGTTTGGCTTGTTTGTGGTATAAAACCCAGCTGTTCTAGTTGGGTTAGTGTTGTTAACTCATCTGGCATATGTTGAAGTGTGTAACCTTGCTACCTTTCCTTTGCTAGTGAATGGTATGCAAGCTAACTTCCACTGCATTGGTACCGAGTGATATATTAACCCAGCTGCCTCTTTTGTGCTGTGGAATAATGTATATAAAGGTATATTTCAAGAGCCTTGGCCGTGATTTTTGAGGTCTTTAGGTAGATCAATATGTATATAAACCAACTAACCTTGCTGTTCTGTTGGTAAATGATAAAACTGAGCTCCCACCACTTTGGTATAAATTATATATGACTGCTGCCCCTGCTGTACTGGTGAATAGTATAACCCCGTTCCCCCTGCTTTGCTGTTAAATGGTACATACTCCATCTAGTGTTGCTGTTGTAGTGAGCAGTGTAACCCATTTGCCACCAAACCATGTATAATCCATCTCTATGTGCTGTGTTAGTGAATTACGCTGCCCATCTACTCTTGCTTTTCTAGAGAATGACATAAATGTGGTCATGTTATGTCTCTTGAGTGTTGCATTACTTTTTTATAGGGAATGATTTGTAATTCAACAGTGATTGAACATTTTCAAATGAGCTGTCTGTTTTGGTCAAGGAATTTTGAGTCTTCAATTAATATTGGTTCGCCCCTTTTGTCAGAGGGGCTGCTATTTGTTGCAGAGACGTTTTTAATTAACCATTTTAATGTTGTATAACTGATAAGTGCGATGGTGTTCACACGTTAGAGATATATGACCCAGGGTGTAAGGGCAGGGGAAAATGTAGATAACATGGACAGTTTGGTGTAGATACTAAACTAACATGTTCTTAGCAGGTGGGGGGAAAGCAGAGTATCTGGGGATGAGATTGGGGGGGGGGGCATGTGCATTTTGGAGCTATTAGTTGAAAGGATTGCATGACTGACAATGGTTTCCACCTAAAAGAGGGTAGAAGCTTCTTGTAAGAATACATGTTAGTCTAAGTTATTTCTATGTTTTTTTTTCACTAATAGATATTTTTCTGTATTGACAATATTTATATTGGCATGCTTTAAAGTCTCACACCTTTTGTAAAGATTTTTGTTTTGTGGCTATTTCAGCCAGTAATTCCGTAACATTTTTTGAGCATCCAACAGCAGGGGGAGGTTTTTGGCTTAAGACATTTTCAATAATTCTCTTAACTCTTCAGGCTCCTTTCCTGTGATTTTCAGTAGTTTTGCTTCTGTGGTCACGTAGGTCATTTTTCACACTGTCAGCGGCTATTTGTTAATTGTTGTAGCTTTTACTGCAAGACATTTTCCTGCACTTATGGACCACATATGCACATCTTCACCGTCTGATTAGTACTGATTTATTCAACTTTATTTGCAACTTGCACTCTCTCCCTGCTGTGGCCCTTGGCCATCCTGCTTCATCTGATGTGTCCCCTGCTTACTGCGTTGTCCCTTTGTTTACTTGATTGCAGCCACTTGTTTGGATAATCTGATCTGAAGCCACAGCTGCTTCAGAATAATTCTTTGAGTTGGCATTTATTTGAGTAGAACAAGACTGAATATCTGCATGATATTAGTGAGTTATGTGCATCTGATGTTGCATTTCAGTGCAAGACTTGCATTATATTGCCTTTTAGTGATCACCCAAGTCAACTACTATTGTGTGCCTAACCTGGACACATGACTTCCTACTTCTTACTCTCCGTGTTATCCACCACCTTGTTTTTCCCTTCTGTTTGTTGTACAAAGCTTCTTATACTTCCATTTTCTATCCCCAACCTTTTTTTCCCTTCTAATCTGTCTCTGTCTTCTGGTTTTACTCTTCCCCATGTTGCTGCCTGTTGTTCTCAGTGCAGACTGGAACACTGTCCCACCTTGCCCTAAATATACTTGCTCTGTCCCACACTCTTCTTTAAAGGCATGACTATATTCATGTTCTTTTCTTAATCCATGCTGTACCCACAGTCAGCATTAAGCATCTGTGAAGTGCCATGCCCGACACTATCTTCTAATTTTAATTGTCCTATGATAAATTCTAAGAGAAGATCCTTGAACACAGGGCTGAAGACCTAAACACTGATCTGGATTCCTTAGTTTTGGTTCCTTCCATGTCTTCACAAACCCCAGCTTCCACCAGCATTATTGTGAAAAAAAAGCAAAGAGGAAAAGTGCAAAGAAAAAAATGCTGAAGGTAACAGCCAACGATTCGAGTGAAGTGCCTTAGCAGCCACATGATTCGGCAACTTCTAGGCCTGAACCCACTGGCATAACCCTTTGGGAGGAGGCTACCATGGTTCCAGGCCAACTGATCAGTTCTTCCACGACATCAACATTGGTTAAGTCTGAGGTTGCTCTGCAGGTCCCAACTTCCGAAGTTCGTGTTGAGGTACCAAGTAAGATGCCTCATCTTCCTCAGCCTTGGAAACCCAAATCTCAGTAGACTGACCATGTCCTCTGGTTACATTGACAAAACGGATGCTTTAACCAAGAAGAGCCACCAGGTTTCTTCTTTCATGTCTATCACTTTTGAACTGACCAGAATTCAAGACCTCTTGAAAATCTCCCTGAAGTTCATGGCCCTCATGAAATCCAGTGAACCCAGCCTCACTCCGAGCCCTACCCATGAAACTTCCCCATTCAAGAGGCCTAGGTAGGTGGCCTTTCAAGAAGATTCACACTCTTCAGATTCTGAAGATGAAGAGGAATTATCCTACTCTGAACACCTTCTAACCCAATAGCTCAGACTCTGATACCCTCTCATCTGCCTCTTCCCCAGAGGACCTCTTTCAGGGATACCTTTCATCAATAAAATGATTGTCTGTGGGACCTGGGTATTCAAGCTCCTATGCAGAGTAGGAAAAATGTCCACGAATAAAATACCCTAGGGAAGCCAAGAATAAATGGATGACCAGGTAGGCTGCCTTAATAAAGGTACGGTGGGATGTCGGTGAAGAAACTGGGCTACCGGTAAAGCCTTGAGAAAGGCTGTGCGTACCCGAGCGCTTGTGGTTGAAGGCTGAGTGAAGCCTTTAGAAAGGCTTTGTATACAGGTCGTAGTTCTGGCTGGTCAGGTCGCCTGCTGAGAGGAACCGCTAGTGTGACAGCTAGAAATCAAAGATGAAACACACAGAAAAAACAGGCAAAACAATGTAAATGTGGCTCTGCTAAGGAGCTCTGCTCGCCGTGGTGGCAAAAAATCAGCGTAGTCGAAGTTCAGATTCTAGAAGGTTGTACTTTATTGAAGTAAAAAGTACCAGAAGTACAATCACCATCGAAGCGTAGTTCCTTAATGGAAAGAGTGATCCTGAGGATTTCCTTTTATAAGAGTACCTGGGGGTGTGTCAGTGAGAGCCAATCAAGTGTGGGTGAAATAACCTTTATTGTGATTGGGCACGCCAGCTTGACATCATACCTTACAATCTGATAGGTTGGATACCCTGAGCCAGCTCATACGTGGTTAGTAGAATCACTCTAAACCTACAATAGTGAAGTTCAGAGATTAGCTAAAATTAGCTAAAAAATGTAGTTAACTAAAAATAGTCTTGCTGGAAAAAAATCAACCCTTGCTGGTAAAATACATTTAGGCTACACTTTTCGAAATCTTCGTCAGGATGGTGGACGACCTAAAAGAGCATAATAAGCAAAGTCGAGCGTACTAGAGAAATAGCAACAACATGTATATAAAATAAGAAACAGGCTAGAAAACCAAAAAATAAGACCAAAAAATAAGAACCAGGCTAGATATCCAAAAAATAAGATACAGAAACTAAAAAGAGAAACAAAATAATGAAAAATTCTTAAATAATGGATATCAATAGAAACTAATGTATTAAGATATGGAACTGAATGAGGACTATTAATTAAAAAAAAATCTTAAAAAGGCACTGATATGTAACCTGAAAAGCTAGAAAGACACGAAAAAGTAATACTGAACCATTGTAGAAAACATGAAAGACAAAAACATATATATAGATGAACCATTGACCAAAAACAAATGAGTCCGAATTTGCCAGGGGAAGTATCAGACGCATGGGCTGGAGGTAGACTGGTGAAATCAAAACTGGCTGTTGCACGAAAGGTAACATTTCATTGGTAAATCTGTTAGAGGTCCAGGCACAGAGGTTGTGGTATACGGTGTTGTATCTTTCTGAGATACAAGACTGGGGTCAAAGATTAAGGAACTACGCTTCGATGGTGATTGTACTTCTGGTACTTTTTTACTTCAATAAAGTACGACCTTCTAGAATCTGAACTTCGACTATGTTGATTTTTTGCCACCACGGCGAGCAGAGCTCCTTAGCCGAGCCACATTTACATTGTTTTGCCTATTTTTTCTGTGTTTCATCTTTGATTTCTAGCTGTCACACTAGCGGTTCCTCTCAGCAGGCGACCTGACCAGCCGGAACTACGACCTGTATACAAAGCCTTTCTAAAGGCTTCACTCAGCCTTCAACCACAAGCGCTCGGGTACGCACAGCCTTTCTCAAGGCTTTACCGGTAGCCCAGTTTCTTCACCGACATCCCACCGTACCTTTATTAAGGCAGCCTACCTGGTCATCCATTTATTCTTGGCTTCCCTAGGGATACCTTTCATAAAATGAAGGAGGCTTTCAAGTGGGAAAGCAAACAACTCTCACAAGCTCAGGCTCATTGTAGGGAATTACTAAATATACTCTCACCTACACCACTAGCTGTTCCCCCAGTGCATGTGGTGCCTGACACTTTTGAAGACATTTCTTTAAATCTAGATACTTTACCACCTGCTCCCAGAAATCCTGACTGGTTTTATGGAGTACTTGACTCACAAACGTTTTTACAAAAATCCTAAAGCAAATCTCTCAGTAGTTTCTACTGAATTCACTAAAGGGATGTCAGTGGGTGCAGCTAGACCTCCCCTGCCTAATATAACAGGGGAAGAAGACTTATTCAGTTTTGGCAAGAAAACATATACCTCGGGTATCCTTTCCATGAGAGCACTGCCATCTCCACATGCTGAAGTACTTGGAATCCTTTCAGTACCTAATTATTACTAAGGCAGAGACTGTTACTGACAAAGCCTTGTCTAAGGAAATTTAGAAGACAGAGCTAGAGCAGCCTTACAGGTTACCAGACATCCCTAAAGCTTGGGTATCATGCACTAGATGCATCATGTAGATCAGCTGCCACTGGCTCAGTCATTTGCAGACACGCATGGTTTAGGACTCTGCCACTCTTAAGGTCAAGGCAGGGCTACTGGCTGATTCAATTGCAGACATGCAGAGCTCAGGACTTGACCACACTCAGACCAGTCCAAGGCAGGGCTACTGGCTCAGTTATTCACAGACATGCAGGGCTCAGCACTTGGACACACTCAAACCAGGTCAAGACAGAGCTACTGGGTTCTCCTCTAGACAGAGAGTTCCTGTTTGGACCCCCAGCTGAAAATGTGTTTGAAAAGCTGGACAACAAAGAAAAATTAAAACAATTAAATAGTTTTACCTGTCACCTACACGGAGATATAATAGTAAATACCCTTCCAAGCTGTGGCCTTCCCTCCCCAGGCAGGGTGTCAGGAGGCCTCCTCATACTAAGAAAGCTGCAGAATTCAGAAGGTACTCCACAAACACAAGAAGAGTAAAAACACCAATAAATCCAAAAGAAGGCTCGCACCAGATGTAGGCAAACGTTTTATTTTAAACGGCAAATGAAAGCTTGTAAGCATTTTCATCCCAAGTTGAATACGTTACAGGAACTTATGAAGTTCCTCTAACGTATTCAACTTGGGATGAAAGCGCTTACAAGATTTCATTTGCTGTTTAAAATAAAACGCTTGCTTGCATCTGGTGCGAGACGTCTTTTGGATTTATTAGATTTCAGAAGGTGGCAACCTGAACAAACAGACTAGAGAGCTCCAAAGAGCCCACCCAGCGCAAATTAAATGCGACTTTTTTCAGCCCGTGACCCCTCCCACCCCACCCCTGGTCAGGAAGACTCTCATCCTTCCTACAAGAATGGCAAACTATAATCAAGGACCGGCGGGCCCTACAAATCATAGAAAGGGGATACTCAATTCATTGCATAGAAACACCCCCTTACCTAGGCATACCAAAACCACCAAAAGAGCAGGAGAAACTCTACTACCTATTCTTTTAGACCTGCTACAGCAAGGATCTATTCAACATGTCCCTGCAGGTCAGCAAGGAAAAGGTTTTTATTCAAGGATTTTTCTAGTCCCAAGAAAAGAAGGCACCGTGTGGCCTATCTTGGGCATGTCTAGACTAAACAGATTCCTTTATGTTCCAAAACTGAAATTGTTAGCCTAACAGAAGTTATTTTCCATGATCATCCAGGATGCATAGATGGTTACTCTGGACCTAAAGGATGCTTATCTTGATGTCACTATTGCACACTACCACAGAGAGCATCTGCACTTTATAGCAGCAGGCTTGCACTTCCAGTTCTGTGCTTTACCGTTTTGTCTGTCTGCTGCTTCAGGAGTTTTTATCAAGTGCTTAGCTCAATTGATATCCCACTGCTGAACTCTAGGAGTTCACATTTACCCTTACTTGGCCAACTCATCTAGGGAAAATCCACAGAACAGACTTTAAATGCTTTAGTAGGCACAGTAGATAGCTTCCAGAAGGTAGATCCCACCCCAAACCTGTGCAAGTTTCAAACTCTTCTACAGACAAAGATACTCTGTTGGATCCCTCACAGGTTCAGTGCAACAAAAAGCCTTCCTTCCACAGGAAAAATCTTTCCTTACAAACTGCGTTGATCAGTTTGTTGCCAAAGCAAAAAATCTTTGCTACGGAGTTTCTCAGGATCTTGGGGTACATGGCTTCTTGAATACTTATGATTCACCTTGCAAAAGTACACATGAGAAAACTGCAATGGTTCCTACAAAAATCCTGGGAACAGCATTCTGGGCCTCTAGAAATACTGCAGCATCTCCTTCCATGCCTAAAAAGGAGCTGCTATTGTGGCAAAAGTTCTACTGAATCCACATGCAGGCTTTTCTCTGTCAGAGCCACATAAGGCTGTCACTACAGACAGCTCAGACATAGCCTGGGGGGGCCTGGTCATCACTACAGACAGCTCAGACATAGCCTGGGGCACAGGGCCCTGGCTGGGGGCCTGGTCATCACCTGGGGCCAGCTCAGCCACAGAGGGGGGGGAGCCTGTCTGGGCCTACAGACAGCTCAGACATAGCTCAGGGGCCTGGGTGGGGCCTGGTCATCACTACAGACAGCTCAGAGGGGGCTGGGGTCACACTACAGACAGCTCAGACATAGCCTGGGGGGGCCTGGTCATCACTACAGACAGCTCAGACATAGCCTGGGGGGCCTGGTCATCACTACAGACAGCTCAGACATAGCCTGGGGGGCCAGGGCAACCTCAGTAAGAAGCTGAAATCCCTCATAAAATCCTCCAAAGCTAGTTACGAAAACAAAATCGCCACGGATTCTAAAGACAACCACAAAGCATTCTATAGCTATGTCAAGAATCTAAATGGGAACATTCAGATCTGCTCTGAGTTACAGCACAATGGCACTAAATATACAGAACCAACGGATATTGCCAACATCCTAGCAGATAGGTTCAGTGCTAACTTTACCCCCCTCTCACCCCCTAGAGAGCCCATCTCTATACCGGAAGAATGGAAAGTTCCTATAATCACGGCTGCACAGGTAAAAAACACACTCTCCAAAGCCAAGAACACAGCATCCATGGGACCTGACAATATCCCAGGCTGAGTTCTACACAAACTACAGAATGAACTGGCACCCTACCCAAGTACCATGTTCAATCATAGCCTCACCTCAGGCTTTGTACCCACTGAATGGCGCACTGCGACGGTTATCCCACTCCACAAAGGGGATGCCACGACAGACCCTGGGAACTACCGCCCCATTAGCCTGACGAGCCTGGTCTGCAAGGCCATGGAACGTATCATCATGGAACTCATAAATAAAGACATTGGTAATCTCCAAACTCTGGACCCTACCCAGTTTGGATTTGTAAAAGGCAGATCATGTCTCCTAAACCTGATTGACTTCTTTGAAGCAGTCACCAAAGCCATAGATGAGGGTAAAATGGTTCTCACAGCTTATCTAGATCTCACCAAGGCTTTCGACATCATCCCCCACTCTGGAATTATAGATAAGCTCACTAAACTAGGTATAAATCCGTATGTCACAAGATGGGTTGCCAACTGGCCCACGGACAGAATCCACACTGTGAAAGTAGCGGATTCCAAATCCGACATCAGACCAGTGACTAATGGAGTACTGCAGCGTTCAGTCCTGGGTCCTCTCCTGTTTGGTATCTACTTCTCTGAAGTGCAGGCCAACACAGACGGTCTTTGGCTAACAAAGTTTGCAGATGACTGCAAACTAGGAGCCATAATCGAAACTCCCAGCGATGTGGACAAACTACAAAAGGGGCCTCACTGAGACAGATACCTGGTGTCAAAGCCATAGCCTGAAGCTCAATGCCAAAATGTGTATCGTCATCCCCTTTGGTAAAAACTCTGTACCCATGAGCTACCACATAGCTGGTAGTCTACTTAATGCCGAAAATGTGATGAGACCTTGGGACACAGGTGGACAATAGTGTCTCCTTTGATAATCACATCGCCACAGTGGTCAGGAAATCCTTCTACGTGGCTCATCTCATCACAAAAGGATTCTCATCCAGAAAAAAAGAGGTCATTGTTCCCCTCTACTCATCACTCATTAGACCCATTATAGAGTACAACGCCCCTTTTGGTATGTACCTCACAAGACATCTACAACAACTGGAAAGACCACAGAAATACCTCACAAAGAGGATTACTGGCCTCAAACAGATGCCCTATGCAGACAGTCTCAAAAAACTACAGCTTTACTCCATCGCATATTGCCGACTCAGGGGCAATTTCTGCCTGACATACAAAGCTGTCAGACCCAGAGCT
Organism: Protopterus annectens; assembly: GCF_019279795.1. NCBI lineage: Eukaryota > Metazoa > Chordata > Ceratodontiformes > Protopteridae > Protopterus > Protopterus annectens. The sequence goes on along the minus strand of NC_056733.1, from coordinate 927,809,251 downwards.
GTTGGACATGCTCCACTTAAAGAAATCCCAATCCCTCCGAGCTACACGCTCTAGGGACTAAATTTTGTCACCACAATAAACGGAACATGCTGGAGGGATAGATTCCTGTCCCAGAGACTTACCATACTCTGGAACAGTCTACCTATCTATGTCAAACAGAGCTCCTCATTAGCACTCTTCAAGAAAAATCTTGATTGGATGGGAAATGGGAAATCCACCCTGGGGATCATTTCTGTGGCTCTGCTCGACAGGGGCACAGGAAAATAATTTTCTTGGATGGCGAAAGCCAGGGTACATTTTTTGGCTAGGCTTGTATGGGCCCTAGGGCCGATAGCCTAGTACCTACCTATGAACCTATGAAGATGCAAGGCATCTCTACCCCAGATCAGGGGAAGCTACATATTGACCAAAAAGGGTTCTTTGCTGTCTACCTAGCCATGAAAGCCTTTCAACAAAGGTCTAACACCAGGAGTTTTCCAAATTTGCATAGGAAACATTACAGTCATGTGGTACATAAACAAGAGGGACCCTTTCCTACCTCTTGTGCAGTCTTGCTGTTAATATTTGGCTGTTGGCACAAGACCTGGAACTCACGCTTATAGAATTCTACATTCTGGGACAGAAAAATAGCCTGGCAGACTCATTAAGCAGGGTCTTCTGGACCACAGTGAATGGATGCTGAAGATGGAAGCTTTCCTGGACTTAACCTTACAGTGGGGAATTCCCTTAATAGATCTTTTTGCCTCCCACCCAAACGGACAACTTCAGAGGTTCTGCTCCAGAACCTAGCAGGCAGAGTCATAGAAAACAGATGCATTCTGGTTCAAATGGACTATTCCATTTCTGTATGCTTTTCCACCTTTACCTCTGATTCCCAGGGTACTGCTACAGGTCAGGATGGGCAGGCCAAGCATGATTTCATTGCCCAATACTGCCTAAGACAACACTGGATCAGATGTCTATTTTTCTGTAGGTTGTTGGATCCAGTCAGATCCAATCCTCGGACCCTTGTACCAGAGTATTGGATCTGAGAAGTCTGACTCCTCCCCACCTACAATTTCCTCCTCCTAGCTGATTTACCTCCGATCTCACTTGATGCCTGTTCAACCAGACAGTGCTCTGTGAGAGCTCCAACGCATTAACAATAAGTGAAAGCTGTTTTGGATAAAGTATTTACTCCTCCCTTTTCTATAATTGTTAATGGATAGTTGTTAGTTTTTGATTAGTGTGCGGATTAGTATAGAGTGGAGTTTTAAAAGTTAGTCATTTTTCCTAAGTTTATTAAGTGTGCTGTGTTAGAGCTTTCTAGTAGTGTGTGCGTGTGCGCAAACAAGTAGGCACGCATACATAAACATACATGTTTGTGTTTATATATGCACACACACACATGTACTTTAGATAGTAGAAATAATTTGCAATAATTCTTGATATAATGTGCTTTTTTTCCAGTGTGCCTCTTTCTATAACATAACTATAGTGCAGAGAGTAAGGTTCACAGGTGTATGTTAGGCTAATGGCCCTGGAGCCTTTACAAGCCTAGACCATAGGATTACCCTGGCATTGTGCCACCCGAACTTAGTTCCCAGTGCCTCTGTTGAGTAGAGCCACTGGAGTGATCCCCGGGGTGAATTTTCTATTTCCATCCACTCATCAATATTTCTCTTGAAGAGGGCCATAATCAGCCCTGCCAAGTCTTGAACCTGGGACCCTGTACACTTTAGTCAGAGCAGTTTACCACTACACCATCTGAGATGTGTTGTAATTCTTTTTTGTTTTAGTATTATTGTAATGTCTGACAAGGCCTCTGGTTTCAAGAAGTGTTCAGCCTGTGGACACAAGTTAACCCCCAAGATCCCCATTCCCTCTGTGTTTACTGTCTAGCTCCCCCTCATCTACAGGGTAGGTACAGCAATTGTGCTGCTTTTGGTACCAGAGCACTTTAGGGAAGAAGGGAGAAACTTATTCTCAAAAACTTACTTTCCACTTGGACAGTGTCCAAAACACTTTCTACTTCTCTACTGTGGCTAAGAAAAGAGAGAGAGAGAGAGAGAGAAAGCCTAAAGAAAAACACAAAGAGAGAGAAGATGAGAAGAGACTAGAAGTGAGGGTAAAAACATCAGAGAGAAGGTCTCCAAAAGCTGTACCAGTCCAGCACTTAAGCTTTCAAGGGAGTCATATCCATTTGCACCTTAGATCCCAACTCCCTCCCTGAAACTTACCTCTTCTCTGGGGCCAGTCAGCAACAGGCTTCATTCACCTATAATTCAGCAAAAGCTCCCCTTGAGAACAGTGTCTGTAGCTTTTTTGGGGGTATGGTAGATCTACCAGACGTCTTAATGAGTTTAATATTGACCGTATGATTAGGGAATTCCTGAGGGCATGGATTCAAGTTTTGGTCCTTGCTCCATCCATGGAGAGGCCCAGGGACAGGCCCTTAGGCACTGTCCATCCTTTTTCCAACATGGTTTCCTTTCTTGGAGCTGGTGATTATGGGTCAGAACCCTTCCGCTGCACTGGTATCAAATCCAACAGCCCTGAGGACTTCAGCTTCAACATCTTCAGTTATTCTTCTGACATCGATTTTTTTTTTTGTTGAGAAGAGTCCTGGAGCCAGATAGTCAGGGTCTGAGCACCGATGGTGAAGTCTACTTTTGGAGACCTTCTTTCCCTCAGAGCTTCAGTACTAGACAGCTCTGCTCTGAGGTCCTCCTCAGAACCAACCTCTTTTGGATTTGGGAAGCCTATTGAGTCTGCTAACAAGCGTAGTTTCTCCTGTGCTCCATTAATTTGAGTCATTTTTGAGGCTGTGGAAAAGATGTTGGCCAGACCAAGGAGAATGGTGCAAGCACCAAGTTTGTACCACCCCAACTCCCAGTTGACCCTGTGCCTCTTTCCTCTCATTCAAGACAACAAGGAAAAACTGACCCAGTTACCTTAGAGGCAGCTCAGTATTTAAGCTCAGCATCCACCTCAAGACGTGCCTCCATCGGCAGCCACTGAGGCATGTCTTGGGGGAAAATGACATGCAAAAGGAAACATTTAGACACCTCTCTGGAGTCCATCACTGAAGACACAGACTTAGATGATGGCGAAGGATCCCCAAGATCCCCTCCCCAAAGAACATCTCCTTTGGGGACATTCTGGAATTGATGAAGCACAGGATGGACTTCCAAGGTGGTTCCACCTCTTGACTGCTTAATAGATCTTTTTGCTCAGAAGACTTGGAAAGAACCTGGTGTGGCAGAACCCATTCCAGAGCCTTATACAGTTTGAATGGATGCCACTCCAGAGGGAGAAGAGGACGTCAGATTCAAGGTTTCCATGGGCCCTTCACTGAGAAACGTCATCTGCTTCCCTGAATGCCTGACTGACTGTTGCACTATGGAGGCAGTCAGGGGATGTTTAGCCTCGTACCCTTTAGCAGTCGGGGGATATTTAGCCTCGTACCCTTTAGCAGTCGGGGGATGCTTAGCCTCGTACCCTTTAGCAGTCGGGGGATGCTTAGCCTCGTACCCTTTAGCAGTCGGGGGATGCTTAGCCTCGTACCCTTTAGCAGTCGGGGGATGCTTAGCCTCGTGCCTTTAGCAGTCGGGGATGCTTAGCCTCGCACTTTAGCAGTCGGGGATGCTTAGCCTCGCACCTTTAGCAGTCGGGGATGCTCCTCGTGCCCTTTAGCAGTCGGGGATGCTTAGCCTGCACTTTAGCAGTCGGGGACGCTTAGCCTCGTACCCTTTAGCAGTCGGGGATGCTTAGCCTCACCCTTTAGCAGTCGGGGATGCTTAGCCTCGTACCCTTTAGCAGTCGGGGATGCTTAGCCTGCACTTTAGCAGTCGGGGATGCTTAGCCTCGCACTTTAGCAGTCGGGGATGCTTAGCCTGCACTTTAGCAGTCGGGGATGCTTAGCCTCGCACTTTAGCAGTCGGGGATGCTTAGCCTCGCACTTTAGCAGTCGGGGATGCTTAGCCTCGTACCCTTTAGCAGTCGGGGATGCTTAGCCTCGCACTTTAGCAGTCGGGGATGCTTAGCCTCGCACTTTAGCAGTCGGGGATGCTTAGCCTCGCACTTAGCAGTCGGGGATGCTTAGCCTCGCACTTTAGCAGTCGGGGATGCTTAGCCTCGCACTTTAGCAGTCGGGGATGCTTAGCCTGCACTTTAGCAGTCGGGGATGCTTAGCCTCGCACTTTAGCAGTCGGGGGGATGCTTAGCCTCGTACCCTTTAGCAGTCGGGGGATGCTTAGCCTCGTACCCTTTAGCAGTCGGGGGATGCTTAGCCTCGTACCCTTTAGCAGTCGGGGGATGCTTAGCCTCATATCTTTTAGCCTGGAAAACCGTAACATCCTGGATCTGGAGTTGTTTCTAGGTTCTGTTTAGTTCCAAAAATGACAGAGGACCTCAGACCAATATTGGATCTCAGCAACGTAAGTCAGTATGGCCTCTCCTTTATTCCTGTTGACCCACCCATGTGGACCCAAACAGTCCTTGTATCCTGTTTTGTCTGTCCAGTATGTGCTTTCAGGTCACCCGTGATCAACAACAATTCATGTTGTCCTTCTTGCTCTAGAAGGTCCTGCAACTGTCATTGCAATAGTGGCCAAACCCCACTAGATGTGAACATGCATATTTTGGCCTTTTTATTGACCTCTTCAGCACAGCATAAGTGGATAGTTTGGCTGTACTGTAGATATATAGGATCTTTAAACCAAACTGATATTCATAAAGATTAATTTGCCTTCAAAATATCCCAACTAACATCCAAACCAGAAGGTAAAACAGACACATGGGCAAACCATTCAGTAAAAACTTCAAGAAAAACGCAGCCATGCCAGACCTTTTCATTTTGTGATTACTTAAACCTGCTGTAGTGGAGGCCCATGGAATTTGCAAATGACCCCTTAAAGACCATCAGTGTTTCAGCTACATGACCTCTGAATGTCCATGACTATTTTTTACTTTTTAAGTCTTTGTGGTTACTTGTGCTGTGCTGATAAGGTCAGTAAAAAAGTTGAAACATGAATGCCCACAGCTTATGGGTTTGGCTTTATTGGCCTGAATGTAACCATAAAGACTTTAAAAGTCAAAAAAGTCACTGACATTCAGAAAACATGTAGCTGAAACACTTGATTGTCCTTAAAGAGTCATTTGCATGTATCCCCTGGGCCTCCATTACAGAAGGCTTAAGTTGTCACAGAGGGAAAGCTCTGCCTTGGCTGAATTTTTGTTTAAGTTTTTACTGAATGGATTGTCTGTGTCTGCTTTTTATCCTTTGGTTTAGAAAACTATATTTTAGTAGCTTTGGCATAAACAGGAAGAATATTTGAGTTAAATGCCCTTTCAGTTGAGCTCCTTTTTTTAATCTTATGAAAAGGGCAATGTGACTCTTAATCCGGTCTAGAGCAAGTAGTTTAATTTAGAGGTGTTCCTTCTAAATTACCGTAACAAGAGAGATGTTACATTTTGTATTACATGGAAGTCAGCAGGGTGCTTGGTTCTTTAAGAACTAAAGATGTTAGGAAACTTTATCAGCAATTTGTGTGTTGCATCAGAAAGTAAAGATATGCAAGTTTTAAAAATGAGCCTGAACATATGGATCTTAGATTGTGTCAGATGATACATTTCAGCAGTCTGTGACCTTCCAGTAATTCCTGCAGAGTACCATATGAGGGCGGTACGTAAAGATGACTTGCTTTCTTCAGATCCTGCAGAGTACCATATGAGGACGGTAGTTAGATAACTTGCTTTCTTCAGATCCTGCAGAGTACCATATGAGGACGGTACGTAAAGATAACATGCTCTCTCCAGCTCCTGCAGAGTACCATATATGGACAGTACATAAAGATAACTTGCTCTTCAGATCCTGCAGAGTACCATATGAGAACGGTACGTAAAGATAACTTGCTTTCCTCAGAAGTGCTTCAGTAGGTAATTTGTGCAATATCTGTCGAATATAATTTTGGTACCTTTGTCAACATTAAAATTTCAGTCTGATGTCAATCTTCATTCATTCGTGACAGTTTGGTTTCGGTTCTGTCCTCTGAACCGACTTTACCGTTGTAGCAAGCTCGTGCCACCCAGAAAACTCGAGCTGAGGTTACCCATAGTGCCTCTCTTCACTTACCTTCAGATCTTGTTTGCCTCTTAGACCTTCAAGACATGTCAGGTCGTGCTCTCAAGCTAAGTGTTTCTGATTCTTAGTTTTTCTTGACAATTTTATCCTCCTTTTTAGCCCCTTGATATTCTTTAGTCACGGTGAGTTCTCCTGTCTACCTGATGAATCTGGGCATCTTGGGGCAATGCAGCAATTGCCTCATGTACACAGACAACCCTCTCCTCCTACCACCCAACACTACAACCTGTGAGAGATGCACTTACATAGCCAAACTGGAAGCAAAGCTCTCTTCACCCAAGACTGAACTAGACAATCAAGAGGAGAAGGTAAACACTTGCACCACACCACACTCATCACATAGTCCCTCAAAACCTACACCACCAAAACACACACATAGAAACACAAAACACACATCTACATTCTGGAGGCTCTCAAAAACCTGCCCAAGCATCAGGGACCTCCAAAGCAGAAATGCAAGCAAACTCCACCCCACCCCCCCAACACAACCCAAATGGCACATAGCCCACAAACTCAGTGTGCCACTCAACCACAGCCCATAAGGCATAACAACGTACCCAGCATTCTAGTCATAGGTGACTCTATAATCAGGCGCACTGATGTTCCACTCACCAGGCTAAACAAGGAGAAAGTTACTGTCAGCTGCCTGTCAGGTGCCAGAATCCACAACATAACGCACACACTCAGGTCACTCCACAACAAGTACAAATATGACGCTGTCATTGTCCATGTTGGTGTGAATGACCTGAGACGTACCTCCCTGGACTACATGAAAAGAGACATGGAGGAACTCTCCGATCTTGTAGCCCAGGCAGGTATGACCCTAGCCCTGAGTAGCTTCCTGCCATCACCTAGAATGATACCACAGTACAAGGACAAAATGATTGACTTCAACAATTGGCTAAGGTTCTGATGTCATTCTAAGGGGATCCAGTATTTGTCTGCCTGGGACGACATGATCGACAGACCACGATGCTTTGCCAGAGATGGCCTGCACCTGTCGCCCTTGGGATTCCGGATACTGGCTAAGGCTCTTGCTACCCCTATAGTGCCTTTTTAGGCAAGGTTCAAATGACAAATTCACCATAACAGGTACAAGCAAGCAAAATATGCGGGTAATGCTACTCAATGCTAGAAGTCTAAACGTCAAAATGCACTCCTCGAAGCGCTCCTTAAAATGGAGAACATCGACATCTGTGCAGTGACAGAGACCTGGTTCAAAGCTCCAGAGAGCACCCCTGCATTACCAGGCTATAATTCATACCACACCTTTCGGCCACCTAACCCGGAACGAAGCACTAAAGGTGGAGGCGTGTCCATATTCATTAAGGATATCCACACCTCCAAGCTAGTTGCACAGCATAATGCATCCGAGATTATCCAAGTGCAACTAACTCTGGGCAAGACCGCAATCCAAATTGTAGCTTGCTACAGACCCCCCACCATACCCCTGGATTCCCTCTCCTCATTTCTTGATACACTGGAAAGTATTAGGGTACAACCCAACACCCTAATAATGGGCGATTTCAACTACCCCACCGTTAACAGGGAAAACTACTTGTGTACCAACTCTTTTGCTCAACATTTTCTGGAATTCATAAATTCCAACGGCTTGGATCAACTTATTCACACCTCCACCAGGGGCAGCAATATCCTAGACCTGGTCATTACCAACATGGGCAACTGGTGTTCCACACCAGAGGTCAATTCCTCGGTCAGATCTGACCACAAGCTAATCACCCTAGACATCCACATCCCCCACCCCCACCCCCAGTTAGGGAAACCACAGTAAAAAATTTCTCCAAAGCCAACTTCACGCTCCTTAAGACAGAAGTGGCAAACTTCATGACACCCATGCAGATGGACAATAGAGGTACGACTGCTGAATGCTCCACAAATTCACTTTATAAGCACTTACACAAGTGCATGGTTCATGCTATCCCTAATAGAACCAAGATGCTATCCTCCAAAAAAGGAAGCCAATCTGGTGGTTCTCTGCCATAAACAAACTCTACAACAGAAGAAAGAAACTGTTGCAAAAAGAGTAAAATCCCATGACTGGATGAACTCCCTGGTCAACCTCAGTAAGAAGCTGAGATCCCTCATAAAGTTCTCCAAAGCTAGTTATGAAAACAAAATTGCCACTGACTCTAAAGACAACCACAAAGCATTCTATAGCTATGTCAAGAATCTCAATGGCAGCACTCAGATCTGCTCCGAGTTACAGCACAATGGCACTAAATATACAGAACCAACTGATATAGCCAACATCCTGGCAAATAGGTTCAGTGCTAACTTTAGCCCACTCTTACCCCCTAAAGGGCCCATCTCTATACTGGAAGAATGCAAAGTTCCTGTAATCCACGGCTGCACAGGTAAAAAAAAAAAAAAAAAAAAACTCCCCAAAGCCAAGAACACAGCATCCATGGGACCTGACTCTATCCCAGGCTGCGTTCTATATGAACTAGAGAATGAACTGGCACCCTACCCAAGTACCATGTTCAGTCATGGCCTCACCTCAGGCTTTGTACCCACTGAATGGCGCACTGCGACGGTTATCCCACTCCACAAAGGAGGAGCCACAACGTACCCCGGGAACTACCGCCCATTAGCCTGATGAGCTTGGTCTGCAATGCCATGGAACGCATCATCATGGGATTTGTAAACAAAGACATTGGTGATCTCCAAACTCTGAACCCTACCCAGTTCGGATTTATAAAAGGCAAATCTTGTTTCCTAAACCTGATTGACTTCTTTGAAGCAGTCACCAAAGCCATAGATGAGGGTAAGGTGGGTTCACACAGCCTATCTAGATCTCGCCAAGGCTTTCAACACCATCCCCCACTCTGGAATTGTAGATAATCTCACTAAACTAGGTATAAATCCTTATGTCACTAGATGGGTTGCCAACTGGCTCAGGTACAGAACCCACCCTTTGAAAGTAGCAGACTCCAAATCTGACTTCAGACCAGTGACAAGTGGAGTACCACAGGGTTCAGTCCTGGTTCCTCTCCTGTTTGATATCTACATCTATGAAGTACAGGCTAACATACAAGATCTTTGGCTAACAAAGTTTGCAGATGACTGCAAGCTAGGAGTCATAATCGAAACTCCTAACGATGTGGACATACTACAAAAGGGCCTCACTGAGACAGATGCCTGGTGTCAAAGCCATGGCCTGACGCTCACTGCCAAAAAGTGTAGTGTCATCCCCTTTGGTAAAAACTCTGTACCCATGAACTACCACATAGCTGGTAGTCTACTTAACGCCGAAAGTGTGAAGAGACATTGGGACACAGGTGGACAGTAGTCTCTCCTTTGATAATCATATTGCCACAGTAGTCAGAAAATCCTTCTATGTGGCACACCTCATTACAAAAAGTTTCTCATCCATAAAAAAAGAGGTCATTGTTCCCCTCTACTCATCACTCATTAGACCCATTATAGAGTACATTGCCCCTTTTGGTATGTACCTCACAAGACATCTACAACAACTGGAAAAGCTACAGAAATACCTCACAAAGAGGATTACTGGCCTCAAACAGATGCCTTACGCAGACCATCTCAGAAAACTCCAGCTTTACTCCGTCGCATATTGCCTACTCAGAGGCAATCTCTGCCTAACATACAAAGCTATGTCAAACCCAGAGCTGTTGGACATGCTCCACTTAAAGAAATCCCAATCCCTCCGAGCTACACGCTCTAGGGACCTAAACCTTGTCATCACAATAAACAGAACATGCTGGAGAGATCGATTCCTGTCCCAGAGACTTCCCATACTCTGGAACAGATTACCTATCTATGTCAAACAGAGCTCCTCATTAGCACTCTTCAAGAAAAATCTTGATGATTGGATGGGAAATGGGAAATTCACCCCGGGGATCACCTCTGTGGCTCTGCTCGACAGGGGCAAAGGAGAATCATTTTCTTGGATGTTGAAAGCCAGGGTACATGTTTGGCTAGGCTTATATAGGCCCCAGGGCCGATAGCCAAGTACCTACCTATGAACATGTATCTGGTTGACTTACGTGTCTGAGTGTTTTCATTTATCTCTTTACCTTTTAGTATTTTCTTTGTACTGTAGTTGGGATAGGTCCCTCCCTTCCCTCTTACGTTTGGTAACTCTCAGATACCATTGTTGGTATCCCTTCCCTTTTCTTTTTACCCTTTGGGTATTTCTTGTGCTACCATTGTTGGTATGCTTAAAAAAAAAAAAAATCTTCCACTTTCTCCATTTTTTTTCTCATTGTTGTGTGTGTGTGTGTGTAATTGCTTTGGTAATTATTGATAATGGCTGAAAAGAAAGGTACAACAGGTTTTAAGCAATATGACAAATGTGGCAAGAAGATGCCAGATTCTGATGGGCATCTTTCCTGCGTGTACTGTTTAGGAGTGCTGCACTTAGAAATCCAGCCTCCATGCGAGCTCCGCTTTAGTGCACGAACCCTGGCGTAAAATGAGTTTACCAACTAAAGTCAAAGCTCACTCTTCTAGGTCAGTTTCCACTTTAGTGGCCTTTCATTCTAGAGCCTCCATGGATGATGACTGCGCAGCAGCTACGTGGGCTATCCCTGATACCTTTATCACTCATTACAAATTGGATATGGTCTCCAGGGGAAGAGCATCCTTTGGCTCCATGGTGTTCAGGAATATCCTTCCATAGGGCCCCCCCCCAGGATATAAAGTAGCTAGGGACTCTGTTCCAACCGTCACGAATGAATGAAGATTGACTATATCAGATAAAGAAGTTATGTTCTTAACATAACGTTCCATCTGTGTTTTCAAACTTAATTCATTCATGACATCCCACCCTCCAATCCCCTCCAGAGGTTCCTGGTAGTTCGGAACTAGTCCTGGTTCACTGCTAGGGCAGTTGCTCAGACAGACCTTCCACTTTTTGTTTCTATGGGCAAACTCGATCTGAACAGAAGGGAAGAGAGGCATTATGGGTAACCTTAGCTCTAGAGTTTTCTGGGTGGCACAAGCTTGTTAAACGGCTGAGTTTGTTCCAAGGACGGAACCAAAACCCAACTGTCACGAATGAATGAGGATCGACAACACAGATGGAATGTTATGGTAAGAACATAACTTCTGTATATTACTCCCAAGAGATGTTTCTCTTTGGGGTCATGGTGGTAAAATGAATATTTGTGTAGTCTATACCACTAGGAGGGATGGCGGTGGACTGTATCCTGCAGGTTGCTGAGGATGTCTCACTTATTAGATACAAAAGTTATGATGTATAATAATGCTGTATCTGTAAGAATTAAGTCCACATTTGATAACACTTTCTCCATGCCAGGGCCCAGGGTGGTCATCCAAACCTTCCAAACTTATGACATTCTGATTATTCTGTGGTAGGCACTGACTAGCACCTCTTTTTTATTCATAAATTTTCATCTTGTATATTATCTGCAAGGGTACTCTTAACAGGTTCTCAAAAAAGAACCGGAGAGCTGGGAAAAGAGCCGCAGCTGCATTGAAGTGTGAGAATGAAGCAGTTGTGTGAGGATGTTCCAAGTGCCAAACAATCCTAGAGTATGCAATAGAGTTCTACAGGTTAAAGAAAGACCGACTGTGATCTGTCACCATGGCAATTTATAGCTTTAATTGTTGCCCATGACACCCAGTGTGGCGATTTATCTTGCCATCTATTTGTACGTTTGGTCTGGCTTTCTGTGGTGTATCTCGTGTGCTTTGTTTGATTTGGTATTGGATATATTTTGAATTAACATTTTCTCTTTCAGAAGCTGCACAGCCTGATTTATGGCCATCAGTTCTGTCCCAGATGAAATTGAGCCCAGCAGAGTTCATTAAAAAACATTTGGATGAAATTCTACCACAAGTCACTGCCAGATCATCTCTGAATGAGGTAAGAAGGTCCAGTACTTCAGACAAAAATGTTTTATTAGTGTAAGGGCACCAGACAGGTGGATGGGAAAATCTCCTTTATTTACTGTTTTAACACATTGGTCAGTGTAAAGGCACCAGAGACGTGGAGGAGGAAGATCGTCTTTATGTACACCTTTAAAGCATTGGTTGGTGTAAGGGCACCAGAGAGGTGGACGGAAAGAGCTCGACTTGTATGCCAGAGAGAGGTGACCTCTGTCTGGCATACAAGGCGATCTCGGACCCTACCTTGATGGGACTGCTGCATATCTGCAAGTCAAGCTCCATTCGAGTAACCCACATTTGTGGCCTCAACCTCATCTGTGACATCAATAGGACTTGTTGGCAGGATAGATTTGTGCCCCAGAGACTCCCCCATCTGTGGAATAGACTCCCTCTCCACGTCAAGCAGAGTATCTCTTTGCCCCTTTTTAAGCGCAACCTGGATAACTGAATGGGAAGCAGAAAATACATCCCTGGAATTCCACCTGCTGGACAGGGGCATCAGATGCTGATTTGTCTAAACATGGGCTGAACTCTTCGCTAGGCTTATAAGGGTTTTGGAGCCAATGGCCTAGTAACTTCCTATGATTCTATATTTATAGTTTTAATGCATTAGTCAGGGTAAGGGCACAAGAGAGGTGGATGGGAAGAGCTCCTTTATTTACAGTTTTAATGCATTGGTCAATGTAAGGGCACTAGAGACGTGGAGGGTCGAAAAGCTCCTTTATTTGCAGTTTTAACACATTGGTTAGTGTAAGGGCACCAGAGAGGTTGTCGGGAAGAGCTCCTTTATTTATAGTTTTAGCATATTGGACAGTGTAAGGGCACCAGAGAGGTGGAGAGGAAGAACTCCTTTATTTGCAATTTTAAAGTATTGTTGATGCAGTGGATTTCATCCTTTTGCACTTTTTCAGAGTAGATCCTGTGGAACTTTTAATATCCACTTGAATAAAAGGTAAAATGGGCACCTGGTGTCATTACCATCTGTTGTGCTGTAGTGGGAACTTTACTTTTTGTTGCAGCATGCTGAGTTCCACTGAATTTTGGCACACAGTAGAGCAGTGTCATAAACTGCAGATTTTTAATGTCCAGAAATGGGCACAGTCACATTGGCCCTGGGGGGGTTGTATCAAAGGTCTGAAGTTTTCTTTTTTAAGAAGAGGTTTATGTTCGCTGTTGGTACTAGAGGAAGAATTCCTGTAGAGAGAGCTTAGTTCCTCCCACTATAAAGTTATACCTCCACTATGTAGATGTTTTCTGTAAATGCCTATTTATGTTGAATTGTATTAGACATTTTATAACTGTATATGTTTATGTTGAATTGTGTTGGACATATAATATAATTTATGCTTTATTATTGGATGTTACTATGGCATGCATTTTGTATGCACCAAGTTGTTTCTAGTGTAATATGTATGGTCTATTTGCATAGCTGCACCTTGTTCACTAATGTTATTCATGTAATTGTGTTGTGTGTAGACAGCTCATACTAGTGTCTAAATTATTTATATATATTTGTGCTGTTACTGGTGGATAGAATCACATTGGAGAACCACGACAGATTGCTGCTCACTATATTTTTATCTGTGGCTGCATAACTGTCTGGGTTTTTGTTTTCTAATGTTCTTCCAATTGGCTCAGTATCTGCATATACTAAGTAGTTGGTTCAGTGACATTGTTCTCCATGCGGTAGCTATTTGCTCAGTGTATTTTTTATAATCTTTATAATATATATTTACTGTCTCAAAAGTGCTTACTCCTCTCTCTGCTCTTCTTTTCTAGACCTAACACCACTCTTAAGTATTCAACTGCGGTACCACCTTTAACATTCTTTTAGGAAAAGCGCAGTCCGGGTCTGAACTGTCTGCAAACAGCTACAGTTAACTTGTACCTAACACCACTCTTAAGTATTCAACTGCGGGTACACCAACCACTCTTAAGTATTCAACACCTTTAACATTCTTTTTTAGGAAAAGCGCAGTCGGGTCTGGAACTATCTTTGTAAACAGCTACAGTTAACTTGTACCTAACACCACTCTTAAGTATTCAACTGCGGTACCACCTTTAACATTCTTTTAGGAAAAGTGCAGTCCGGGTCTGAACTGTCTGCAAACAGCTACAGTTAACTTGTACCTAACACCACTCTTAAGTATTCAACTGCGGTACCACCTTTAACATTCTTTTAGGAGAAAAGTTCAAGGTCTGGGAACTTATTTCTGCTTAAAGCAGCTACAGTTAACTTTGAACCTAACA